>NC_039358.1:107170932-107180252 GCF_003573695.1 Papaver somniferum
CAAACTATTTAAATCTGAAATAAGAAACATATGGAAATTCTAAATGCCTAAGAAAATCCGGCCTTTCATCAAAGCTTAAACCTTCACCATTTCTAAGATAACATCCCCTCTTTGCCATACAATCAGCTGCAAAATTTGCCTCACGAAAAGTATGAACAAAACGAATAGAATCATAACTGTTATTAATTCTTCTCCACCTGTGTTTAACAAACCAAGGAAGATTTGTACCCGTCAAGGCAGCAATAGCTCCCATTGAATCTGAACGCACAAGAACCTTTCTCATATTCCACTTCAAAGCCCATTCTAAACCAACAATAATACCATAAATTTCAGCCAAGAAATTATTTGTAATTCCCAGCCCAATGCTCATAGCCCCAACAAAGTTACAATCCGCATCACGCACCACAACACCAGCCCCTGCAACACCTGGGTTTCCTTTTGCCGCACCATCACAACATAATAAAATCTCATCCCTATTAGGAGGATGCCAAAAAAATTCAATTGGATCGACCTGATGAACCTGCCTATGAGCCACACGGAAGTGGTTCAAAATTTCCAAATCTTCTGAAGTATTACGCATGGAACTCTTCACCCTAACAGAATATTCATGAACCAAAAAGAAAACTCTCTTCTTGAAGAAGTGAATGTTAGCTGCCAAATTTTGAAAACAAGTTAAATTCCTAGTCTGCCACAACTCCGAGCGAATCACCAAGTTAGTAAGAAGCCATAAATCCTTAATAATACGACTCCTACCTTTTGCTGATTTATAAGAGGTCACAACATCATAATAAGGTCTTAAATGAAACAAACCTGAACACCACTGCCAGATTTGCATAGCAAACGGACAACTCCAAATAATGTGCTCCAACGATTCCTCATCAGCATTGCATAAGTAACATTTGTTGGCTAATTCAATTTTGAATCTACTCCTAATCATGTCTTGAGTAGCACAAACCTCTCTACAAATCTTCCAATTCTGGGCAGCAAGTTTAGGATGAATTTCCTTCCTCCACAAAAGACCATACACCGCTGAAGTTGAATACTCCCTTCTAATGAGATTCTTAGCTGAAGAAACAGAAAAACGTCCATTCATCTCTGGCATCCAAATTCTACAATCCTTCCCTCCTTGTAACAAAGGCAAATCCTCCAAGACTACCCCAGCACGCATCAAATTCTGGAGATGAACACCCTGCAACTGCCAAATATTATTATCAATAATATCACTAACCTTAACATTTCTGTTAAGGTCAGTTTCATTAAGCAAATCAGCAATGCTCTCATTCCCATACCAAACATCAAAATAAAGAGATGTAGCCCTCCCATCACCAATAAGAACCTTAGAATGCTTGTCCACAATAGAATGAATCAATTTAATGCCTGGCAGAATTGAAGATTTCACACCATAAAGTTTGATACCACCATTTCTAGTAGTAAACTTTGCCCACAAAAAACGAGCCCATTTCTTGTCTGAAGAACGAATACTCCACCACAGCTTCATGAGAAGAGCTTTATTAATAACAACCATGCTGGTTATACCAAGACCACCTTCCTTAAGAGGACAACAAACTTTAGGATACCCAACAACAAATTTCCTAGTAACATCAGCATCACCAGACCAAAGAAAATTACGAATGGCTCTTTCCGCCTGCTGAACAAACTTTCTAGGCCACTTGTACACCGCCATGTTGTGAATGGCATAGCTAGCTATCACTGAATTAATAAGAACAACTCTATCTTGAAAATAAAGTAATCTTCCCTTCCAAACCGAAAGTTGATTCTTTATTTTCTCAATCACATTGCTTATGTGACGATATCGAACAACCCCAGGCATGATCTGAACTCCCAAATATCTGTCCGGAAAATTGGAAACTTCCATACCAAGCAAATTAGTGATAGTTCCACAGCGACTCAGTGAACCACCACCATAATAAACCTTACTCTTTTGACGACAAACAGATTGCCCAGAGGCACTTTGATATTTACCAAGCAAAGATAGAAGATTATGCAAACTCTTCATATTGCCTTTACAAAAAATCATAATGTCATCAGCAAAGAAAAGATGAGTGGGAGAAATACCTTTCTTTGAGAGCATTGGCGTCATCTTATTTTCCACAAACAATTTCGTGAGATTTCTACTCAGAACATCTTCAATAAGAACAAAAATAAGGGGAGATAAGGGATCACCTTGCCTCAGACCTCTATTGATTGTGAAATGGTTTATTAAAGCAAAAAAACGTAATTACAAGAATTACAAAGTGGGAGGCTCAAGGCCTCCCCACCCCCATAAACCAAAGGGGAGAAAAAAATAACATCAAAAAAATTACTAGAAACTCATAAAATAAGCTCCTAAACTCAAATAACTAACAAAAAAGAAGAAAAATATGAACTTAACATCGTTTTCGCCCCTTTCCCACCTTAAAATTCTTCTTCTTAGGTTGGAGACCAGCAAGGATTTCCGCCAAAACATCAGTGTCTCCATAAAACTCATTATATTCATCATCACAAGTATCATCATATTCATCTTCATCTGAAGCATAATTACCACCAGGAACAAGCTTAATAGGAGTTTGAGGTTTTTTCTTCTCTTTTTTTTCTTTGAAATACTCCTTTCTATAAGCTGGATTTCTAATAAAATTAGTCCGAACTTCATCATTCTTAATGGTGCCTACCTCTGCAAGCTCCTCTTCATTGAGAATATTTTCCGTCCTTTGTTGCCTTAGAGCTTCTAATCTATCAAGAAAAGCTTTCTTCTTTTCTGCATCAACAGTTTCAGTTGAGCTCTCAACTAAATCTGTAGCCTTTGAAACATTTCTATTCTTGTTTTCATTGTGATCACCCAATTCTAAACTTCAGCTGCCATATTAGCAGCAAGCAATTCAGCCTCTTCCTCATCTAAATCTTCAACAATACTTTGCTGAGCTTCCTCCAAATTAGCACCCTCAACGTCCTTTCTAAAACCCAATTCTAAACTTAACACTTCATATGTATTTTTCCTAACTTTTTCAGAAGATTCAAGTAAAGCATCAGTTAGAGGCGTAAAAGAAAATTTTGTACCTTTCACTGGCGTCCAATTCTCATTAGATGCCTTAGTAAACGTATTAGGGTTGGAAACTGACTTGTTTTCCAAATCAGACTTGGAAACGGACTTCTTGTTGGCCACGGACTTGTGAACCTCAGAGTTTTGCAAAGTCACGGACCTTTCTACCAAATTAGCCCCAGGCGTATTTTCCAAATTAGACGTTTCAGAATTTTGGTTGGACTTGGTTTCAGAATTCTGGTTTTGCACGGACTTGCCTTCACAAACGTTAGTTGTACCAATTTTGTCCCCGGTCATACCAGCTTCAACAGGCTTAGTCACAACTCCTTTACGTACATCAATAGCTTCCTTGGCTGCAATTGCGTTTTTGCATTTAATTAACCTGAATTGAGCCTCATGGAATTCTTTTGAAGAAATAGCAAGCTCGTTCTCCAACTGTTCATTGCTAGATTGAACTGTAGCCTCAATTCTGTTATCATTAGTAACTCCAATAGTACTTGAATCTGAAGCACAAAGAATAGTTTCCTGATTTGCATGAGCTGCATGGGCTATTGCAGCCTTGTGCTTCTCAAAATATTGTTCAATTTGATTAGTATTACCATCCTCGCCCACACTAACTTCTGGTAAAACAACTTTAGATTTGATGTTCCATCTCATACCTTTTTTTTTTGCTAGGTAATTCCATCTCATACCAGCATTAGGATCATAACTACCCTTAAAAGTCTTCTCTCCCACGACTACTTGTTGTTGTTTCTCTTTGTTCCCATCAATTTTAGTCGACTTCTTCTTGCATTCAGCTTCCGCATGACCAATAATATTACACTTTGAACAGAACTTTGGATATTTTTGAATATCAATATATTGCCAAAAATCTTTTCCACCTGAAGTTATATGAATTCTCTCTGGAATATGCTTAGAAAAATCAATATCAATTAAAACTGAAGCATAAAACCCATAATCAAGTTGTAAAGTTTTTTCATCCACCACAATTGGATTACCTAGAATCTTACCAATTGAAAGCAAAGACTTTTCAGTCCAAAGCTCAACCGGTAAATCTAGAAACATAACCCAAACAGCAGCATGTGAAGAACGCTGTTTGTTTGGGTTAAAACCTGGATACCAATCAATTAGCTTCAACAAGTGATTGTTAACAGTTGCAGCTAGACCATTGTGAATCTTCTCTTTATCTTCAGCACACGAAAGCATAACTATGAAGAAACCTTTAGCCATTGGAAGAAATTTAATCCGTTCAAGTTTCCATTGATCTAAAATTTGTTTCTTAACTTCAGAAAACGTCAAACCCGTGAAGTCTAATCTAGCAATAAAACTATGTTGAAATCTGATGCAACCCTCTTGAAACAAATCCAAAGGGATTTCTAACGCAGGTTCACCTTCTTTAAGAGTTAGATTAGGTAACTTGGAAAGATCAACAGATGTTGGAATTAGGGTTTTCTTTCCTTTGAGAATATCAGCAAAAGAACCATGACTACCATTAGGATTTTTAATCCCTGATGTTGTAGGGATTGATGATTCAATCATCATAAACCAACCGTAGCTGATTTAGATGATCAAAACGTGAGAAAAATCAAAACCTAGGCGTGAAAAAAATTGGAAAAGAAAATCGCTCTTTAGAGAAAAAAAAACGGATATAGCTCCCCAACTCCAAGATAGTCTAGTAAAAATTGCATTTCTATGTAAGTTGATTCAAGAAAATATGAAGGAAGTCAAATTTCTCAATAAAAGAAAGATGAAAGGCCATGCAGAACTAATCCAAATCCTAACAAATTTCATCTTCTTGAATCAAATAGAAAGACAAAGCTAACATAAAAAGAAAGAGTTCATATAAATGTTGAATTTTATATACGTTAACTCAAAAAAGTCTACGCACTTCGTTATGAGTTGGAAATTGATTTCTGAGACTAAATTGTAAACTAGATAAATTCATCTTTAACAGAAAAAGTTTGAAAAATGTATTGTAATTACAATTAATATGTTCTAAGGCAATACGTCTAGTAAAAAGGTTGATTAATAAAAAACTTTTTTCTCTCTCCTATGCTCTGAGGCGAATTTTCCTTAGGGTTTTACAAACTTTTTTCATTCTTCCTCTCAATCATCTTTAGGTGATTTGAGATGGGGGATCCACCTCAATCATCTACTAATAGGTCTCTCTCTTATGCTGATCAGTTGAAAGGAAAACAACAACTTCCAACAACTTCTATTGATCTCAAAACCTTGCCAACACCAACGTCAAAAGAAGGAAAGCCTGCTGTTGTTTTTCCTGAGGAGTTTTATTTAGAAGGTTGCGATATTTGGAAATTCAGTCTCATAGGCTTTTAGATCTTAAAGGGATCACTTTTCAAGAGGTGAAAAACGATTTGTTAAATCAATGGAAGTTAAGCCAAGATGTTGTTCAATTAATTCCTATGAGTAGAGGTTTCTTTACCATCAAGTTACGCACGTAATCATCCAAAGATACGATTTTGAATGCTGAAGCTTGGTTTTTTAGAAACCAAAAGTTAAACCTAATTGAATGGTTTCCTGGTTTTGATGCTGAGAAGCAACGCACATCTCATGCTTCGGTGTGGGTGACTTTTCCAGGGTTACCATTGGAGTTTTGGACAGAAAAACGTTATTGTCTCTTGCAAAATCGTTAGGAACTCCTATTGTGGTTGATAGAAGAACTCTTGAACATGAATATGGTCACTTTGCTTCAGTTTTGGTGGATATTGATTTTTCTGAAGCGGCTACTGATGCTATACATATCACGGTGGGGGGTTTGGATTTTTGGCAAGCTGTTGCGATCCAAAAAATTCCAAAATATTATTCCAAGTGCAAGCTAATTGGTCATAATGATAAGGAGTGTAGAAAACAATCCAAGGAAACTTCTGAGCGTCAACCTTTGGTTACCAATCAATCTCACGAAACTGGTGAAGCGCAACTTGTGATGAATAACAAGGTTGGTGGTGAATGGCAAGTTGCTAGGCGTAAGAAAAAAGGAAAAAAGAAGGATACAAACAGCTTGGAGGTTATTCATGATGATGAAGAAGCTTTTGTTGGGGACGTGGTTGATGAGGAGTTTGCTGCTAAGCTGGTGAAAGCTAAGCAGTTGGAGGCTGTTATGTCACAAGCCAAAGCTGATTTTGAATCTGTCTATGTTGAATTGTCGAGAACTAAACAAGCACAGGCTTCAAAATCAGCCGTATTATTGAATGGAAAAGTGGGTGAAACTAATCCTTCAAATATGACAAGTTTGGTTGGAACTAGGATTCCTAAACCTGTTAGGATTGTGACTTCAACTCCAACTCCTCTTTGTGATCAGCTCACGGCTGGGGAGTTTATATTGAATAACAATAAATATAGTGCTCTTAATTCTATGCAAGATGTGGAGGAAAGCACAGCTGATGCAAAGTTTAGGGCTGAACAAGAAGTAAAGAGAATACGCATGCTATCCATGCATAAAATTGTGAATACTACAGCTGGGAGGAATACTTCTTTAGAACAAATTTCTGAATCCGCTTCTCTTCAGGACTCTAATGTCCGTGTTGGTGTTGAACAAGGAAGTTCACCAGGAGTGAACTCTGGCGTTGCTTCGGTAGTTGGTAAGGCCTCTAAATCTGGTTTTTAATGCGTGTTCTCTATTGGAACATTAATGGCATTGCACGGGATGCAGCCAAAAATAAGTTAAGAGAGTTAATTCTTGAGTTTAAGCCAGATATTTTCTGTCTAGCTGAACCTAAGGTGCATTGTACCTTGCGTTTCTTACACAAATTATATGTAACTGGTTATAAGAAGGAAGTTATTCATAATTCTGTTGATTCGTCTAAAGGTAACATATGGATTTTTTGGTCCATTGACATAGCTACGCCTGTAGTTATGAATACTAGTAGACAAGCTATTACCATTGCAACAGAGGGGGTGTTGGTGTCCTTTGTTCATGCTAGCTGTTTTCAAGTGACGAGAAGAAGTTTGTGGCAACAACTTTCCTCAGTTGATATTAATACTCCTTGGTTGGTTATGGGTGATTTTAATTGTGTTCTTCGTAATGAGGAGAAAAAAGGAGGCAATCAACCACGTACTTCAGTCATCAATGATTTTAGTGATTGGATGGATGATAATAATCTTTTTGAAGCTTATTTTTTGGGTTCTAAATTCACTTGGTCTAATAGGCAATCTGGTGTTCATAGAATCCTTTGTAAGCTGGATAGAGTTTTGATTAATGAGGCATGGCTTATTAAGTATGAGAATTGGAGGTGTAAAGCTCTTCCCCGTGAAGTTTCCGACCATTCTACTCTTATTGGATTTCCTTTTGTTAATACTAGACCGAAACGAGCTCCTTTTAGAGTTCAGAAGATGTGGTTTGCTCATTCTGATTTCATGAGAATGGTAAGTGATTGTTGGAATGCTCCGATTACAGGATCTCCTGCTTTTATTTTTCCTTTCAAGCTCAAGAGGTTAAAAGCTGTTATGAAGGATTGAAATTTACATGTTTTTGGCAATATTTTTGCTAAACTAAAACAAGCTGAATTGACTATGGAAGTGGCTCTTCGTATTTCGGATGAGGATCTAGAGGATATAACTAAGCTGAATTCAGCCAAGGAGGCTTCAGTTATTCTTCAGGAAATTCGTTCTCATCATGTTACTATGCTAAAGCAAAAATCACGTAATAAATGGCTTTTGGAGGGAGCTAGTAATACTTCTTTCTTTCATGCTAATATCAGAATGCGCAGGAGTAGTAATATGATTTCGGAGTTGGTGGATGATAATGGGGCTGTTATTACTGATTGTGATCAAATTAGAGACTATACGGTTTCTTTTTTTGAGTCAAAGTTTAATGGTGATGAGTTGCCTATTGATGAGGAGCTTTTTAATTATGATCATAACATCATCTCGGTGGAGGATAGTCAGAGAATGGATGAAATTCCTTCTATGGAGGAGATTAAGAATGTTGTTTTTGATTTGGGTGCGGATAGTGCGCCAGGGCCGGATGGTTTCTCTGATTGTTTTTATAGGCATTGTTGGGACGTGGTGCAATATGACCTTGTCAGAGCTATCACGTACTGTTGGCAGCGGCAAATCATTCCTCATGGTGCTAATTCTAGTCTTATTATTCTTCTTGCCAAGGTTAGAGGAGCCAACACTCTTCGAAACTTTCGTCCTATTGGTCTTAGTAATTTTTTCTTTAAAATTTTTACTAAGATTTTAGCTACAAGACTAGGGAGTGTTCTTGATAATTTGGTTTCAGAAGAACAAGTTGCTTTCATGAAGGGGAGGAACATTCATGAAAACATTACTGTGGCGTCGGAGATGATCAATGATCTGAAAACCAAACGTAAGGATGGCAATTTGGGGTTGAAACTGGATATTACTTAAGCTTTTGACACGGTTAGTTGGTCATTTGTTTTAGAGGTTTTTCGAAGGTATGGTTTCTCTCAAAATTGGTGTTCTTGGATTTTGGCTATTCTTAGCTCAGCAAGGATTTCTATTCTTCTTAATGGAAGTCCAGAGGGTTTCTTCAAAATCAATAGAGGTCTTCGGCAAGGTGATCCTTTATCTCCTCTTATTTTTGTTCTGATTGAAGATGTTCTTAGTAGAAATCTTACAAAGTTGTTTGCTGAGAAGATGATGACGCCTATGCTTTCCAAAAGAGGTATTTCTTCCACACATCTTTTCTTTGCTGATGACATTATGATTTTTTGTAAAGGCAATATGAAGAGTCTGCATAACCTTCTTGCTTTGCTTGGTAAATACCAAACTGCCTCGGGCCAAACTGTCTGTCGTCAAAAGAGTAAGATTTATTATGGTGGTGGTTCTTTGAGTCGCTGTGGGACTATCACTAATTTACTGGGTATGGAAGTTACTACTTTTCCGGACAGGTATTTGGGAGTTCAAATTATGCCTGGAGCAGTTAAGTATCGTCACATTTGTAATGTGATAGAGAAAATTAAGAATCAACTTTCGGTTTGGAAAGGTAAGTTACTTTCTTTTCAAGATAGAGTTGTTCTTATCAATTCAGTGATAGCGAGTTATGCTATTCACAACATGGCGGTGTACAAATGGCCTAGAAAATTTGTTCAACAGGCTGAAAGAGTTATTCGTAATTTTCTTTGGTCGGGTGATGCTGAAGTTGCAAGGAAATTTGTTGTTGGATATCCAAAGGTTTGTTGTCCGTTGAAGGAAGGGGGTCTTGGTATAACCAGCATGGTTGTTACTAATAAGGCTCTTCTAATGAAGCTATGGTGGAGTATTCGTTCTTCTAACAAGAAATGGGCTCGTTTCTTATGGG
>NC_039358.1:107180262-107194780 GCF_003573695.1 Papaver somniferum
CTGATTCATTCTATTGTTGACAAGAATACCAAGGTTCTAATTGGGGACGGGAGGTCTACATCTCTTTATTTTGATGTTTGGTATGGTAATGAGTGTATTGCTGATATGCTTAATGAAACTGACTTGGACAGAAATGTCAAGGTCAGTGATATTATTGTTAATAATGCTTGGATGATGCAGGGAGATCATATTCAGAATTTGGTCCGTGCGGGTGTGGATCTTTCAAATTTGCCTTTGTTACAAGGAGGGAATGATTGTAGAGTTTGGATGCCGGAGATGAATGGCCACTTTTCAGTCTCTTCAGCAAAGAATATCATTAGAAGGGCGTATCCAAAATCAGCAATTTATGATCTTTTGTGGAGGAAAGAAATTCATCCCAAATTGGCTGCTCAGAATTGGAAGATATGTCGTGAGGTTTGTGCAACTCAAGACAATATCAGGAGTAGATTCAAAGTTGAAATGGCCAACAAATGTTACTTGTGCAACATGGAGGAAGAATCTTTGGAGCATATTATTTGGAGTTGTACGTTTGCAACTCAAATTTGGCAGTGGTGTTCAGGTTTGTTTAATCTAACACCTTATTATGATATTGTGAATTCATATAAATCAGCAAAGGGTAGAAGTAGAATTGTCAAGGATTTATGGCTTTTAGCTATTTTGGTGATTCGCTCGGAATTATGGCAAACAAGAAATATGGCGTGTTTTCAGAATTCTTCTGTTAGCATTCATTTTTTTTAAGAAGAGAGTGTTCTATTTGATTAGTGAATACGCTGGTCGTTTGAAGGGTTTCATGCATAATACTACAACGGCCTTGGATCTTTTGAACTTTTTCCGTGTGATGCATAGGAAGGTTAAGCAGGTTCAGCCAATTGAGTGCTTTTGGAGTCCGCCAAATAGGGATGAAATTTTATTATGTTGTGATGGAGCAGCCAAAGGAAATCCGGGTATAGCTGGAGCTGGTGTTGTGGTTCGTGATGCTGATTGTAATTTTTTGGGTGCTATGAGTATTGGTTTGGGTTCTACTACTAATTTCTTAGCTGAACTTTATGGTATTATTGTTGGTTTGGAGTGGGCTATGAAGTGGAATGTTAAAAGAGTGGTTGTACGTTATGATTCAATGGGAACAATTAAGACATTGACGGGTACAAATCTTCCTTGGTTTGTCAAGCACAGATGGAGAAGAATACAAAACAATTATGACTCTATTCGCTTTGATCATACTTATCGTGAGGCTAATTTTGCAGCAGACAAGATGGCTAAAAGGGAATGTTATCTTCGTAATGGTGAAGGTTTAAATTATGATGAAAGGCCTGATTTCCTTTTGTCTTTAGAATTTCCTAATGTTGTTTATTTCAGATTCAAGTAGTTTGTAAGTTTTTGGGGTCTTCTGACCTCTTTTATTATGAACACTTTGTACATATTGGTTATTCATTAATACAACATGGATTTAGCAAAAAAAAAAGTCTAGTAAAAATTGCATTTCTATGTACGTTGATTCAAGAAAATATGAAGGAAGTCAAATTTCACAATAGAACAAGGAAGAAAGAGCATGCAGAACTAATCCAAATCCTAAAAAATTTAATCTATCTTGAATCAAATAGAAAGACAAAGCCAACACAAAAAGAAAGAGTTCATAAAAATGTTGAATTTTATATACGTTAACTCAAAAAAGTCTACACATTTCATTATAAGTCGGAAATTGATTTCTGAGACTAAATTGTAAACTAAATAAACTCCTCTTTAACAGAAAAAGTTTGAAAAATGTATTGTAATTACAATTAATATGTTCTAAGGCAATATTTCTAGTAAAAATTGCATTTCTATGTACATCGATTCAAGAAATATGAAGGAAGTCAAATTTCACAATAGAACAAGGATGAAAGACCATGCAGAACTAATCCAAATCCTAACAAATTTCATCTATCTTGAATCAAATAGAAAGACAAAGCTAACACAAGAAGAAAGAGTTCATAAAAATATTGAATTTTATATATGTTAACTCAAAAAAGTCTACACACTTCGTTATAAGTCGGAAATTGATTTCTGAGACTAAATTGTAAACTAAATAAACTCATCTTTAACAGAAAAGTTTGAAAAATGTATTGTAATCAGAATTAATATGTTCTAAGGCAATACATCTAGTTAAAATTGCATTTCTATGTACGTTGATTCAAGAAAATATGAAGGAAGTCAAATTTCACAATAGAAGAAGGTTGAAAGACCAAGCAGAACTAATCCAAATCCTGAAAAATTTCATCTATCTTGAATCAGATAGAAAGACAATGCCAACACAAAAGGAAAGAGTTCATAAAAATGTTTAATTTTATATATGTTAACTAAAAAAAGTCTACACACTTCGTTATAAGTAGAAAGTTGATTTCTGAGACTAAATTGTAAACAAGATAATTCATCTTTAACAGAAAAGTTTGAAAAATATATTGTAATTACAATTAATATGTTCTAAGGTAATACCTTTAATTAAAATTTCATTTCTATGTACGTTGATTCAAGAAAATATCAAGGAAGTCAAATTTCACAATAGAAGAAGGTTGAAAGACCAAGCAGAACTAATCCAAATCCTGACAAATTTCATCTATCTTGAAATAAATAGAAAAACAAAGCCAACACAAAAGCAAAGAGTTCATAAAAATGTTAAATTTTATATATGTTAACTGAAAAAAGTCTACACACTTCGTTATAAGTCGGAAGTTGATTTATGAGACTAAAGTGTAAACTAGATAAACTCATCTTTAACAGAAAAAGTTTGAAAAATGTACAGTAATTACAATTATTATGTTCTAAGGCAATACGTCTAGTAAAATTTGCATTTCTATGTACGTTGATTCAAGAAAATATGAAGGAAGACAAATTTCACAATAGAACAAGGATGAAAGACCATGCAGAACTAATCCAAATCCTAACAAATTTCATGTATCTTGAATCAATTAGAAATACAAAGCTAACACAAAAAGAAAGAGTTCATAAAAATGTTGAATTTTATATACGTTAACTCAAGAAAGAGTTCACATTTCTTTATAAGTCGGAAATTGATTTATGAGACTAAATTGTAAACTAGATTAACTCATCTTTAACAGAAAAATTTTAAAAATGTATTGTAATTACAATTAATATGTTTTAAGGCAATACGTCTAGTAAAAATTGCATTTCTATGTAAGTTGATTCAAGAAAATATGAAGGAAGTCAAATTTCACAATAGAAGAAAGATGAAAGATCATGCAGAACTAATCCAAATCCTAACAAATTTCATCTATCTTGAATCAACTAGAAAGACAAAGCCAACATAAAAAGAAAGAGTTCATAAAAAATGTTGAATTTTATATACATTAACTCAAAAAAGTCTACACATTTCGTTATAAGTCGGAAATTGATTTCTTAGACTAAATTATAAACTAGATAAACTCCTTTTTAACAGAAAAAGTTTGAAAAATGTATTGTAAATACAATTAATATGTTCTAAGGCAATACGTCTAGTAAAAATTGCATTTCTATGTAAGTTGATTCAAGAAAATATGAAGGAAGTCAAATTTCTCAATAGAAGAAAGATGAAAGGCCATGCAGAATTAATCCAAATCCTAACAAATTTCATCTTCTTGAATCAAATAGAAAGACAAAGCCAACATAAAAAGAAAGAGTTTATATAAATGTTGAATTTTATATACGTTAACTCAAAAAAGTCTACACACTTGTTATAAGTCGGAAGTTGATTTCTGAGACTAAATTGTAAACTAGATAAACTCATCTTTAACAGAAAAAGTTTGAAAAATGTATTGTAATGACAATTAATATGTTCTAAGGCAATATGTCTAGTAAAAATTGCATTTCTATGTACGTTGATTCAAAAAATATGAAGGAAGTCAAATTTCACAATAGAACAAGGATGAAAGACCATGCAGAACTAATCAAAATCCTAACAAATTTCATCTATCTTGAATAAAATAGAAAGACAAAGCCAACACAAAAAGAAAGAGTTCATAAAAATGTTGAATTTTATATACGTTAACTCAAAAAAGTCTACATTATTTCAAGGAAAAAAAAGAGAAAATGGATAGAATGTCAACTAGGAAGAAAGTTCAATCTCCTATTAAGCTTGTTCCAGGTGGAAATTATGCTTTAGAGGAAAATGAAGAGGATTATGGCTATGATGATTATGAAGATGAATACAAGGAGCCCTATGATTTAACTCAAATAATTGATGATCTCATTCCCAAGAAGAAGAATTTTAGAGTTGGAAGACGAAAACGTTTTTAATTTCCTATTTCTCTTTTTTATGCTAATTTTTTAATGTTTAGGAGCTTATTTTAGGAGTTTTTAGAGTTTTTTTCCTCTTTGGTTTATGGGGGTGGGGAGGTCTAGAACCTCCCATTTTGTAATTCTTGTAATTACGTTTTTTTGCTTTAATAAACCATTTTGACCTAGCAAAATAAATCAAAAAAGTCTACACATTTCGTTATAAGTCGGAAATTGATTTTTGAGACTAAATTGTAAACTAGATAAACTCCTCTTTAACAGAAAAAGTTTGAAAAATGTATTGTAATTACAACTAATATGTTCTAAGGCAATATGTCTAGTAAAAATTGCATTTCTATGTACATTGATTCAAGAAAATATGTTTTTTTTGCTAAATCCAGATTGTATTAATGAATAGCCAATATTTACAAACATTTCACAAGAAAAGAGGTCCTAAGACCCCAAAAACTTACAAACTATTTAAATCTGAAATAAGAAACATATGGAAATTCTAAATGCCTAAGAAAATCCGGCCTTTCATCAAAGCTTAAACCTTCACCATTTCTAAGATAACATCCCCTCTTTGCCATACAATCAGCTGCAAAATTTGCCTCACGAAAAGTATGAACAAAACGAATAGAATCATAACTGTTATTAATTCTTCTCCACCTGTGTTTAACAAACCAAGGAAGATTTGTACCCGTCAAGGCAGCAATAGCTCCCATTGAATCTGAACGCACAAGAACCTTTCTCATATTCCACTTCAAAGCCCATTCTAAACCAACAATAATACCATAAATTTCAGCCAAGAAATTATTTGTAATTCCCATCCCAATGCTCATAGCCCCAACAAAGTTACAATCCGCATCACGCACCACAACACCAGCCCCTGCAACACCTGGGTTTCCTTTTGCCGCACCATCACAACATAATAAAATCTCATCCCTATTAGGAGGATGCCAAAAAAATTCAATTGGATCGACCTGATGAACCTGCCTATGAGCCACACGGAAGTGGTTCAAAATTTCCAAATCTGCTGAAGTATTACGCATGGAACTCTTCACCCTAACAGAATATTCATGAACCAAAAAGAAAACTCTCTTCTTGAAGAAGTGAATGTTAGCTGCCAAATTTTGAAAACAAGCTAAATTCCTAGTCTGCCACAACTCCGAGCGAATCACCAAGTTAGTAAGAAGCCATAAATCCTTAATAATACGACTCCTACCTTTTGCTGATTTATAAGAGGTCACAACATCATAATAAGGTCTTAAATGAAACAAACCTGAACACCACTGCCAGATTTGCATAGCAAACGGACAACTCCAAATAATGTGCTCCAACGATTCCTCATCAGCATTGCATAAGTAACATTTGTTGGCTAATTCAATTTTGAATCTACTCCTAATCATGTCTTGAGTAGCACAAACCTCTCTACAAATCTTCCAATTCTGGGCAGCAAGTTTAGGATGAATTTCCTTCCTCCACAAAAGACCATACACCGCTGAAGTTGAATACTCCCTTCTAATGAGATTCTTAGCTGAAGAAACAGAAAAACGTCCATTCATCTCTGGCATCCAAATTCTACAATCCTTCCCTCCTTGTAACAAAGGCAAATCCTCCAAGACTACCCCAGCACGCATCAAATTCTGGAGATGAACACCCTGCAACTGCCAAATATTATTATCAATAATATCACTAACCTTAACATTTCTGTCAAGGTCAGTTTCATTAAGCAAATCAGCAATGCTCTCATTCCCATACCAAACATAAATAAAGAGATGTTGCCCTCCCATCACCAATAAGAACCTTAGAATGCTTGTCCACAATAGAATGAATCAATTTAATGCCCGGCAGAATTGAAGATTTCACACCATAAAGTTTGATACCACCATTTCTAGTAGTAAACTTTGCCCACAAAAAACGAGCCCATTTCTTGTCTGAAGAACGAATACTCCACCACAGCTTCATGAGAAGAGCTTTATTAATAACAACCATGCTGGTTATACCAAGACCACCTTCCTTAAGAGGACAACAAACTTTAGGATACCCAACAACAAATTTCCTAGTAACATCAGCATCACCAGACCAAAGAAAATTACGAATGGCTCTTTCCGCCTGCTGAACAAACTTTCTAGGCCACTTGTACACCGCCATGTTGTGAATGGCATAGCTAGCTATCACTGAATTAATAAGAACAACTCTATCTTGAAAAGAAAGTAATCTGCCCTTCCAAACCGAAAGTTGATTCTTTATTTTCTCAATCACATTGCTTATGTGACGATATCGAACAACCCCAGGCATGATCTGAACTCCCAAATATCTGTCCGGAAAATTGGAAACTTCCATACCAAGCAAATTAGTGATAGTTCCACAGCGACTCAATGAACCACCACCATAATAAACCTTACTCTTTTGACGACAAACAGATTGCCCAGAGGCACTTTGATATTTACCAAGCAAAGATAGAAGATTATGCAAACTCTTCATATTGCCTTTACAAAAAATCATAATGTCATCAGCAAAGAAAAGATGAGTGGGAGAAATACCTTTCTTTGAGAGCATTGGCGTCATCTTCTTTTCCACAAACAATTTCGTGAGATTTCTACTCAGAACATCTTCAATAAGAACAAAAATAAGGGGAGATAAGGGATCACCTTGCCTCAGACCTCTATTGATTGTGAAGAAACCCTCAGGACTTCCATTAAGAAGAATAGAAATCCTTGCTGAATTAAGGATTGACCAGATCCAAGAACACCAACTTTGAGAGAAACCATATTTTCGAAAAACCTCTAAGACAAAGGACCAGCTAACCGTGTCAAAAGCTTGAGTAATATCTAGCTTCAACCCCAAATTACCATCCCTCCGCTTAGTTTTTAAATCGTTGATCATCTCCGACGCCACACTAATGTTCTCATGGATATTTCTCCCCTTCATTAATGCAACTTGCTCTTCTGAAACCAAATTATCAAGAACACTCCCCAGTCTTGTAGCTAAAATCTTAGTAAAAATCTTAAAGAAAAAATTACTAAGACCAATAGGCCTGAAGTTTCGAAGAGAATTGGCCCCTCTAAACTTGGCAAGTAAAATAATAAGACTAGAATTAGTACCTTGAGGAATCATCTGTCGACGCCAGCAATACGTGACAGCATTGAAAAGGTCTTGCTGAATCACATCCCAGCAATGCCTATAGAAACAACCAGAGAAACCATCCGGCCCAGGGGCACTATCAGCGCTAAGATCAAAAACAGCATTCTTAATCTCTTCAATAGTAGGAATCTCATCCATTCTCTGACTATCTTCCACAGAAATAATGTTATGATCATATTGAAACAAAGCATCATCAATAGGCAACTCAGCACCATTAAATTTATCCTCAAAATAGGCCACGGTGTGTTCTTTAATTTGGTCACAATCAGTTATAACAACCCCATTATCATCCACTAACTCCGAAATCATGTTACTACTCCTTCTAGTCCTAATATTAGCATGAAAAAAAGAAGTATTACTAGCACCTTCCTGAAGCCATTTATTTCTTGACTTTTGCTTCAACATAGTAGCTTGTTGGGCACGAATTTCCTGAAGAGTAACTGAAGCCTCCTTGGCATAATTCATCTTAGTTACATCTTCTGGATCCTCATCAGAAATTGTAAGCGCCACTTCCATAGTCAACTGCGCTTGCTTGAGCTTAGCATACACATTGCCAAAGACACGTAAATTCCACTCTTTCATGATAACCTTTAACCTTTTAAGTTTGGAAGGAAAAATAAAAGCAGGCGTACCAGTAATAGGGGCGTTCCAACTCTCACTCACCATGCGCATGAAATCTGAATGAGAGAACCACATCTTCTGAACTCTAAAAGGAGCTCGTTTCGGTCTAGTATTAACAAAAGGAAAGCCAATAAGAGTGGAATGGTCAGAAACTTCACGAGGAAGAGCTTTACACCTCCAATTCTCAAACTTAATAAGCCACGCCTCATTAATCAAAGCTCTATTTAGCTTACAAAGAATTCTACGAACACCAGATTGGCCATTAGCCCAAGTGAACTTAGAACCCAAAAAATCAGCTTCAAAAAGATCATTATCCTCCATCCAATCACTAAAATCATTAATGACTGAAGTACGTGGTTGTCTACCTCCTCTCTTCTCCTCATTGCGAAGAACACAATTAAAATCACCCATAACCAACCATGGAGTATTATTATCAACTGAAGAAAGTTGCTGCCATAAACTTCTTCTCGTGACACGTAAACAGCTAGCATGAACAAAGGAAATCAAAACCCCCTCTACTTCAATAGTAATAGCTTGCCTACTAGAATTCATAACTACAGGCGTAGCTATGCAGCTGGACCAAAAAATCCATATGTTTCCTTTAGACGAACCAACAGAATTATGAATAACTTCTTTCTTATAGCCATCCACATATAAAGTTTGCAAGAAATTTAAAGTACAATGTACCTTTGGCTCTGCAATACATAAAATATCCGGCTTGAAATCATGAAATAACTCACGCAACTTATTTTTAGCAGCATCACGCGCAATGCCATTTATGTTCCAATATAGAACACGCATTAAAAACCAGTTTTGGAGGAATCAATATCAATCTGAGAAGTTGCACCAGAATTAATTCTTGGTAAACTTCCTTTTTCAGCACAAATTCTCAAATTGGAGTCCTGAAGAGACTCGGAATCAGAAGCATTCCTACCCTCAGTAGTATTCACTACCTTATGCATGGATTGCATGCGAACACGCCTAGCTTCTTGATCAGCCCTAAACTTTGCATCAGCTGAACTCTCCTCCACATCTTGAATTGTTTCAATAGCATTATATCTGTTTTTATTCAAAAAAAAACTCCCCAGCCGTAAGCTGATCACAAAGAGGAGTAGGAGTTGCGGTCACAATCCTAACAGGTTTGGGAATCCTAGTTCCAACCAAACTTGTTATAGTTGATGGATTAGTTTCACCCACTTTTCCATTCTTAACTAAAACTGATTTTGAAGCCTGCGCTTGTTTAGTTCTCGCCAATTCAACATAGACAGATTCAAAATCAGCTTTGGCTTGTGCCATAACAACCTCCAACTGCTGAGCCTTCACCAGCTTAGCAGCAAAC
Organism: Papaver somniferum; assembly: GCF_003573695.1. Taxonomy (NCBI): domain Eukaryota; kingdom Viridiplantae; phylum Streptophyta; class Magnoliopsida; order Ranunculales; family Papaveraceae; genus Papaver; species Papaver somniferum. The sequence continues at coordinate 107,189,618 of NC_039358.1, forward strand.
TCCACATCAGCTTCTTCCCCAGCAATATTATCAACAACATCACGCACATCTACATTGACGTTGTGAGCTTTTTTCTTACCCTTCTTCTTACGCCTAGCCACTTGCCATTCCCCACCAGCAGGTCTAGGAATATTGCTCACGCCAGGTTGAGAATCATCACCGCTAACTTGTTTGCTTACCACAAGTTGTCGCTCAGTATTTTCCTTGTGCTGCTTTCTACATTCATGATCAGTATGCCCAATCAACTTGCACTTGGAACAATATTTTGGAACTTTTTGAATCTCAACAGATTGCCAAAAATCTAAACCCCCAACCGTAATATGAATAGCATCAGTAGCTGCTTCAGCAAAATTAATATCCACCAAAACTGATGCAAAGTGACCATATTCATGAGCAAGAGTACGTCTATCAACCACAATTGGAGTTCCTAATGATTTAGCCAAGGACAATAGCGTTTTTTCTGTCCAGAATTCTAATGGAAGCCCTGGAAAAGAAACCCACACGGAAGCATGAGATGATCTTTGTTTTTCAGCATCAAAACCAGGAAACCATTCAATTAGGGTTAGCTTTTGATGCCTAAAAAACCAAGCTTCAGCATTCAAAAGCTTTTCTTTTGCTGTTTGGGATTCTAACTTGATGGTGAAGAAACCTCTACTCATAGGAATTAGCTGAACCGCACCTTGACCTAGCTGCCATTGATGTTCCAAATCATCCTTCACCTCTTGGAAAGTAATTCCTTTGAAATCTAAACGTCCAATAAGACTGAATTTCCAAATATCACAACCTTCCAAATAGAAAGATTCAGGTAAAACAATCGCTGGTTTGCCTTCTTTTAACGTTGGCAATGGTAAAGAACTGAGATCAATATATGTTGTTGGAAGCTGTTGCTTCCCCTTCACCTGATCAGCATAAGTACGAGACCTAACATGAGACGCATGAGAAGCATCTCCCATCTCAAATCACCCGTAGATGATTGAGGAGAACCAAAAAAATTATTCAAGAAAATATGAAGGAAGTCAAATTTCACAATAGAAGAAGGTTGAAAGACCAAGCAGAACTAATCCAAATCCTGACAAATTTCATCTACCTTGAACCAAATAGAAAGACAAAGCCAACACAAAATCAAAGAGTTCATAAAAATGTTAAATTTTATATATGTTAACTGAAAAAAGTCTACACACTTCGTTATAAGTCGGAAGTTGATTTCTGAGACTAAATTGTAAACTAGATAAACTCATCTTTAACAGAAAAAGTTTGAAAAATGTACTTTAATTACAATTAATATGTTTAAGGCAATACGTCTAGTAAAATTTGCATTTCTATGTACGTTGATTCAAGAAAATATGAAGGAAGTCAAATTTCACAATAGAACAAGGATGAAAGACCATGCAGAACTAATCCAAATCCTAACAAATTTCATCTATCTTGAATCAAATAGAAAGACAAAGCGAACACAAAAAGAACGAGTTCATAAAAATGTTGAATTTTATATACGTTAACTCAAGAAAGAGTTCACATTTCGTTATAAGTCGGAAATTGATTTCTGAGAGTAAATTGTAAACTAGATAAACTCATCTTTAACAGAAAATTTTTAAAAAATGTATTGTAATTACAATTAATATGTTTTAAGGCAATACGTCTAGTAAAAATTGCATTTCTATGTAAGTTGATTCAAGAAAATATGAAGGAAGTCAAATTTCACAATAGAAGAAAGATGAAAGATCATGCAGAACTAATCGAAATCCTAACAAATTTTATCTATCTTGTATCAACTAGAAAGACAAAGCCAACATAAAAAGAAAGAGTTCATAAAAAATGTTGAATTTTATATACGTTAACTCAAAAAAGTCTACACATTTCGTTATAAGTCGGAAATTGATTTCTGAGACTAAATTTTAAACTAGATATACTCCTCTTTAACAGAAAAAGTTTGAAAAATGTATTGTAATTACAATTAATATGTTCTAAGGCAATACGTCTAGTAAAAATTGCATTTCTATGTAAGTTGATTCAAGAAAATATGAAGGAAGTCAAATTTCTCAATAGAAGAAAGATGAAAGGCCATGCAGAACTAATCCAAATCCTAACAAATTTCATCTTCTTGAATCAAATAGAAAGACAAAGCCAACATAAAAAGAAAGAGTTTATATAAATGTTGAATTTTATATACGTTAACTCAAAAAAGTCTACACACTTGTTATAAGTCGGAAGTTGATTTCTGAGACTAAATTGTAAACTAGATAAACTCATCTTTAACAGAAAAAGTTTGAAAAATGTATTGTAATGACAATTAATATGTTCTAAGGCAATATGTCTAGTAAAAATTGCATTTCTATGTACGTTGATTCAAGAAAATATGAAGGAAGTCAAACAATGGAACAATGATGAAAGACCATACAGAACTAATCCAAATCCTAACAAATTTCATCTATCTTGAATCAAATAGAAAGACAAAGCCAACACAAAAAGAAAGAGTTCATAAAAATGTTGAATTTTATATACGTTAACTCAAAAAAGTCTACACATTTCGTTATAATTCGGAAATTGATTTCTGAGACTAAATTGTAAACTAAATAAACTCATCTTTAACAGAAAAAGTTTTAAAAATGTATTGTAATTACAATTAATATGTTTTAAGGCAATACGTCTAGTAAAAATTGCATTTCTATGTACGTTGATTCAAGAAAATATGAAGGAAGTCAAATTTCACAATAGAACAAGGATGAAAGACCATGCAGAACTAATCCAAATCCTAACAAATTTCATCTATCTTGAATCATATAGAAAGACAAAGCCAACACAAAAAGAAAGAGTTCATAAAAATGTTGAATTTTATTTACGTTAACTCAAAAAATGCTACACATTTCGTTATAAGTCGGAAATTGATTTCTGAGACTAAATTGTAAACTAGATAAACTCCTCTTTAACAGAAAAAGTTTGAAAAATGTATTGTAATTACAATTAATATGTTCTAAGGCAATACGTCTAGTAAAAATTGTATTTCTATGTAAGTTGATTCAAGAAAATATGAAGGAATTCAAATTTCTCAATAGAAGAAAGATGAAAGGCCATGAATAACTAATCCAAATCCTAACAAATTTCATCTATCTTGAATCAAATAGAAAGACAAAGCTAACACAAGAAGAAAGAGTTCACAAAAATATTGAATTTTATATATGTTAACTCAAAAAAGTCTACACACTTCGTTATAAGTCGGAAATTGATTTCTGAGATTAATTGTAAACTAAATTAACTCATCTTTAACAGAAAAGTTTGAAAAATGTATTATAGTCAGAACTAATATGTTCTAAGGCAATACATATAGTTAAAATTGCATTTCTATGTACGTTGATTCAAGAAAATATGAAGGAAGTCAAATTTCACAATAGAAGAAGGTTGAAAGACCAAGCAGAACTAATCCAAATCCTGACAAATTTCATCTATCTTGAATCAGATAGAAAGACAAAGCCAACACAAAAGCAAAGAGTTCATAAAAATGTTAAATTTTATATATGTTAAATGAAAAAAGTCTACACACTTCGTTATAATTCGGAAATTGATTTCTGAGACTAAATTGTAAACTAAATAAACTCATCTTTAACAGAAAAAGTTTTAAAAATGTATTGTAATTACAATTAATATGTTTTAAGGCAATACGTCTAGTAAAAATTGCATTTCTATGTACGTTGATTCAAGAAAATATGAAGGAAGTCAAATTTCACAATAGAACAAGGATGAAAGACCATGCAGAACTAATCCAAATCCTAACAAATTTCATCTATCTTGAATCATATAGAAAGACAAAGCCAACACAAAAAGAAAGAGTTCATAAAAATGTTGAATTTTATTTACGTTAACTCAAAAAATGCTACACATTTCGTTATAAGTCGGAAATTGATTTCTGAGACTAAATTGTAAACTAGATAAACTCCTCTTTAACAGAAAAAGTTTGAAAAATGTATTGCAATTACAATTAATATGTTCTAAGGCAATATGTCTAGTAAAAATTGCATTTCTATGTACATCGATTCAAGAAAATATGAAGGAAGTCAAATTTCCTAATAAAACAAGGATGAAAGACCATGCAGAACTAATCCAAATCCTAACAAATTTCATCTATCTTGAATCAAATAGAAAGACAAAGCTAACACAAGAAGAAAGAGTTCACAAAAATATTGAATTTTATATATGTTAACTCAAAAAAGTCTACACACTTCGTTATAAGTCGGAAATTGATTTCTGAGATTAATTGTAAACTAAATTAACTCATCTTTAACAGAAAAGTTTGAAAAATGTATTATAGTCAGAACTAATATGTTCTAAGGCAATACATATAGTTAAAATTGCATTTCTATGTACGTTGATTCAAGAAAATATGAAGGAAGTCAAATTTCACAATAGAAGAAGGTTGAAAGACCAAGCAGAACTAATCCAAATCCTGACAAATTTCATCTATCTTGAATCAGATAGAAAGACAAAGCCAACACAAAAGCAAAGAGTTCATAAAAATGTTAAATTTTATATATGTTAAATGAAAAAAGTCTACACACTTCGTTATAAGTCGGAAGTTGATTTCTGAGACTAAATTGTAAACTAGATAAACTCATCTTTAACAGAAAAAGTTTGAAAAATGTACTGTAATTACAATTAATATGTTCTAAGGCAATACGTCTAGTAAAATTTGCATTTCTATGTACGTTGATTCAAGAAAATATGAAGGAAGTCAAATTTCACAATAGAACAAGGATGAAAGACCATGCAGAACTAATCCAAATCCTAACGTGGTTGTTTTGAACATTACTTTAGAGAGGCAAACTTTGCAGCTGATGCTATGGCAAAACGTGGTTGCTTATTAGAGGATGGGGTTGGTTTTCACTTTGAAGGTCGCCCAGTTTTCTTAAGTTCAATTGAATCTCCAAATGTAATTTATTATCGTTTTAAATAGGTTTTAGGAGTTTTTGGGGTCACTCTGATCTCTTTTCTCCTATTTCTATCATGTAAATATCTTTTTTATCAGTATAATTTTTTGACTTAGCAAAAAAAAAAAAAAAAACAAAAACAAATCCTAACAAATTTCATCTATCTTGAATCAAATAGAAAGGCAAAGCCAACACAAAAAGAAAGAGTTCATAAAAATGTTGATTTTATATACGTTAACTCAAG
>NC_039358.1:107194790-107195995 GCF_003573695.1 Papaver somniferum
TTTAAAAAAAAAAAAAAAAAAAAAAAAAACAAAAACAAATCCTAACAAATTTCATCTATCTTGAATCAAATAGAAAGGCAAAGCCAACACAAAAAGAAAGAGTTCATAAAAATGTTGATTTTATATACGTTAACTCAAGAAAGAGTTCACATTTCGTTATAAGTCAGAAATTGATTTCTGAGACTAAATTGTAAACTAGATAAACTAATCTTTAACAGAAAAATTTTAAAAAATGTATTGTAATTACAATTAATATGTTTTAAGGCAATGCGCCTAGTAAAAATTGCATTTCTATGTAAGTTGATTCAAGAAAATATGAAGGAAGTCAAATTTCACAATAGAAGAAAGATGAAAGATCATGCAGAACTAATCCAAATCCTAACAAATTTCATCTATCTTGAATCAACTAGAAAGACAAAGCCAACATAAAAAGAAAGAGTTCATAAAAAATGTTGAATTTTATATACGTTAACTCAAAAAAGTCTACAAATTTCGTTATAAGTCGGAAATTGATTTCTGAGACTAAATTTTAAACTAGATAAACTCCTCTTTAACAGAAAAAGTTTGAAAAATGTATTGTAATTACAATTAATATGTTCTAAGGCAATACGTCTAGTAAAAATTTCATTTCTATGTACGTTGATTCAAGAAAATATGAAGGAAGTCAAATTTCTCAATAGAAGAAAGATTAAAGGCCATGCCGAACTAATCCAAATCCTAACAAATTTCATCTATCTTGAATAAAATAGAAAGACAAAGCCAACATAAAAAGAAAGAGTTCATATAAATGTTGAAATTTATATACGTTAACTCAAAAAAGTCTACACGTTTCGTTATAAGTCGGAAATTGATTTCTGAGACTAAATTGTAAACTAGATAAACTCATCTTTAACAGAAAAAGTTTGAAAAATATATTGTAATGACAATTAAAATGTTCTAAGGCAATACGTCTAGTAAAAATTGCATTTCTATGTACGTTGATTCAAGAAAATATGAAGGAAGTCAAATTTCACAATAGAACAAGGATGAAAGACCATGCAGAACTAATCCAAATCCTAAAAAATTTCATCTATCTTGAATCATATAGAAAGACAAAGCCAACACAAAAAGAAAGAGTTCATAAAAATGTTGAGTTTTATATACGTTAACTCAAAAAAGTCTACACACTTCGTTATAAGTCGGAAATTGATTTCTGAGACTAAATT
>NC_039358.1:107196005-107202578 GCF_003573695.1 Papaver somniferum
AAATCCTAACAAATTTTATCTATCTTGTATCAACTAGAAAGACAAAGCCAACATAAAAAGAAAGAGTTCATAAAAAATGTTGAATTTTATATACGTTAACTCAAAAAAGTCTACACATTTCGTTATAAGTCGGAAATTGATTTCTGAGACTAAATTTTAAACTAGATATACTCCTCTTTAACAGAAAAAGTTTGAAAAATGTATTGTAATTACAATTAATATGTTCTAAGGCAATACGTCTAGTAAAAATTGCATTTCTATGTAAGTTGATTCAAGAAAATATGAAGGAATTCAAATTTCTCAATAGAAGAAAGATGAAAGGCCATGAATAACTAATCCAAATCCTAACAAATTTCATCTTCTTGAATCAAATAGAAAGACAAAGCCAACATAAAAAGAACGAGTTCATATAAATGTTGAATTTTATATACGTTAACTCAAAAAAGTCTACACACTTCGTTATAAGTTGGAAGTTGATTTCTGAGACTAAATTGTAAACTAGATAAACTCATCCTTAACAAAAAAGTTTGAAAAATGTATTGTAATGACAATTAATATGTTCTAAGGCAATACGTCTAGTAAAAATTGCATTTCTATGTACGTTGATTCAAGAAAATATGAAGGAAGTCAAATTTCTCAATAGAAGAAAGATGAAAGGCCATGCAGAATTAATCCAAATCCTAACAAATTTCATCTATTTTGAATCAAATAGAAAGACAAAGCCAACACAAAAAGAAAGAGTTCATAAAAATGTTGAATTTTATATACGTTAACTCAAAAAAGTCTACACATTTCGTTATAATTCGGAAATTGATTTCTGAGACTAAATTGTAAACTAAATAAACTCATCTTTAACAGAAAAAGTTTTAAAAATGTATTGTAATTACAATTAATATGTTTTAAGGCAATACGTCTAGTAAAAATTGCATTTCTATGTAAGTTGATTCAAGAAAATATGAAGGAAGTCAAATTTCACAATAGAAGAAAGATGAAAGATCATGCAGAACTAATCCAAATCCTAACAAATTTCATCTATCTTGAATCAACTAGAAAGACAAAGCCAACATAAAAAGAAAGAGTTCATAAAAAATGTTGAATTTTATATACGTTAACTCAAAAAAGTCTACACATTTCGTTATAAGTCGGAAATTGATTTCTGAGACTAAATTTTAAACTAGATAAACTCCTCTTTAACAGAAAAAGTTTGAAAAATGTATTGTAATTACAATTAATATGTTCTAAGGCAATACGTCTAGTAAAAATTGCATTTCTATGTACGTTGATTCAAGAAAATATGAAGGAAGTCAAATTTCTCAATAGAAGCAAGATTAAAGGCCATGCCGAACTAATCCAAATCCTAACAAATTCATCTATCTTGAATAAAGTAGAAAGACAAAGCCAACATAAAAAGAAAGAGTTCATATTAATGTTGAAATTTATATACGTTAACTCAAAAAAGTCTACACGTTTCGTTATAAGTCGGAAATTGATTTCTGAGACTAAATTGTAAACTAGATAAACTCATCTTTAACAGAAAAAGTTTGAAAAATATATTGTAATGACAATTAATATGTTCTAAGGCAATACGTCTAGTAAAAATTGCATTTCTATGTACGTTGATTCAAGAAAATATGAAGGAAGTCAAATTTCACAATAGAACAAGGATGAAAGACCATGCAGAACTAATCCAAATCCTAACAAATTTCATCTATCTTGAATCAAATAGAAAGACAAAGCTAACAAAAGAAGAAAGAGTTCATAAAAATATTGAATTTTATATATGTTAACTCAAAAAAGTCTACACACTTCGTTATAAGTCGGAAATTGATTTCTGAGACTAAATTGTAAACTAAATAAACTCATCTTTAACAGAAAAGTTTGAAAAAATATATTGTAATCAGAATTAATATGTTCTAAGGCAATACATCTAGTAAAAATTGCATTTTTATGTACGTTGACTCAAGAAAATATGAAGGAAGTCAAATTTCACAATAGTAGAAGGTTAAAAGACTAAGCAGAACTAATCCAAATCCTGACAAATTTCATCTATCTTGAATCAAATAGAAAGACAAAGCTAACACAAAAAGAAAGAGTTCATAAAAATGTTGAATTTTTTATACGTTAAGTCAAGAAAGAGTTCACATTTCGTTATAAGTCGGAAATTGATTTCTGAGACTAAATTGTAAACTAGATAAACTCATCTTTAACAGAAAAATTTTAAAAATTGTATTGTAATTACAATTAATATGTTTTAAGGCAATACGTCTAGTAAAAATTGCATTTCTATGTAAGTTGATTCAAGAAAATATGAAGGAAGTCAAATTTCACAATAGAAGAAAGATGAAAGATCCTGCAGAACTAATCCAAATCCTAACAAATTTCATCTATCTTGAATCAACTAGAAAGACAAAGCCAACATAAAAAGAAAGAGTTCATAAAAAATGTTGAATTTTATATACGTTAACTCAAAAAAGTCTACACGTTTCATTATAAGTCGGAAATTGATTTCTGAGACTAAATTGTAAACTAGATAAACTCATCTTTAACAGAAAAAGTTTGAAAAATATATTGTAATGACAATTAATATGTTCTAAGGCAATACGTCTAGTAAAATTTGCATTTCTATGTACGTTGATTCAAGAAAATATGAAGGAAGTCAAATTTCACAATAGAACAAGGATGAAAGACCATACAGAACTAATCCAAATCCTAAAAAATTTCATCTATCTTGAATCATATAGAAAGACAAAGCCAACACAAAAAGAAAGAGTTCATAAAAATGTTAAGTTTTATATACGTTAACTCAAAAAACTCTACACATTTCGTTATAAGTCGGAAATTGATTTCTGAGACTAAATTGTAAACTAGATAAACTCCTCTTTAATAGAATAAGTTTGAAAAATGTATTGTAATTACAATTAATATGTTCTAAGGCAATATGTCTAGTAAAAATTGCATTTCTATATACGTTGATTCAAGAAAATATGAAGGAAGTCAAATTTCACAATAGAAGAAGGTTAAAAGACCAAGCAGAACTAATCCAAATCCTGAAAAATTTCATCTATCTTGAATCATATAGAAAGACAAAGCTAACACAAAAAGAAAGAGTTCATAAAAATGTTGAATTTTATATACGTTAAGTCAAGAAAGAGTTCACATTTCGTTATAAGTCGGAAATTGATTTCTGAGACTAAATTGTAAACTAGATAAACTCATCTTTAACAGAAAATTTTTTAAAAATGTATTGTAATTACAATTAATATGTTTTAAGGCAATACGTCTAGTAAAAATTGCATTTCTATGTAAGTTGATTCAAGAAAATATGAAGGAAGTCAAATTTCACAATAGAAGAAAGATGAAAGATCATGCAGAACTAATCCAAATCCTAACAAATTTCATCTATCTTGAATCAACTAGAAAGACAAAGCTAACATAAAAAGAAAGAGTTCATAAAAAATGTTGAATTTTATATACGTTAACTCAAAAAAGTCTACACATTTCGTTATAAGTCGGAAATTGATTTCTGAGACTAAATTTTAAACTAGATAAACTCCTCTTTAACAGAAAAAGTTTGAAAAATGTATTGTAATTACAATTAATATGTTCTAAGGCAATACGTCTAGTAAAAATTTCATTTCTATGTACGTTGATTCAAGAAAATATGAAGGAAGTCAAATTTCTCAATAGAAGAAAGATTAAAGGCCATGCCGAACTAATCCAAATCCTAACAAATTTCATCTATCTTGAATAAAATAGAAAGACAAAGCCAACATAAAAAGAAAGAGTTCATATAAATGTTGAAATTTATATACGTTAACTCAAAAAAGTCTACACGTTTCGTTATAAGTCGGAAATTGATTTCTGAGACTAAATTGTAAACTAGATAAACTCATCTTTAACAGAAAAAGTTTGAAAAATATATTGTAATGACAATTAAAATGTTCTAAGGCAATACGTCTAGTAAAAATTGCATTTCTATGTACGTTGATTCAAGAAAATATGAAGGAAGTCAAATTTCACAATAGAACAAGGATGAAAGACCATGCAGAACTAATCCAAATCCTAAAAAATTTCATCTATCTTGAATCATATAGAAAGACAAAGCCAACACAAAAAGAAAGAGTTCATAAAAATGTTGAGTTTTATATACGTTAACTCAAAAAAGTCTACACACTTCGTTATAAGTCGGAAATTGATTTCTGAGACTAAATTATAAACTAAATAAACTCATCTTTAACAGAAAAGTTTGAAAAAATATATTGTAATCAGAATTAATATGTTCTAAGGCAATACATCTAGTAAAAATTGCATTTTTATGTACGTTGACTCAAGAAAATATGAAGGAAGTCAAATTTCACAATAGTAGAAGGTTAAAAGACTAAGCAGAACTAATCCAAATCCTGACAAATTTCATCTATCTTGAATCAAATAGAAAGACAAAGCTAACACAAAAAGAAAGAGTTCATAAAAATGTTGAATTTTTTATACGTTAAGTCAAGAAAGAGTTCACATTTCGTTATAAGTCGGAAATTGATTTCTGAGACTAAATTGTAAACTAGATAAACTCATCTTTAACAGAAAAATTTTAAAAATTGTATTGTAATTACAATTAATATGTTTTAAGGCAATACGTCTAGTAAAAATTGCATTTCTATGTAAGTTGATTCAAGAAAATATGAAGGAAGTCAAATTTCACAATAGAAGAAAGATGAAAGATCATGCAGAACTAATCCAAATCCTAACAAATTTCATCTATCTTGAATCAACTAGAAAGACAAAGCCAACATAAAAAGAAAGAGTTCATAAAAAATGTTGAATTTTATATACGTTAACTCAAAAAAGTCTACACGTTTCGTCATAAGTCGGAAATTGATTTCTGAGACTAAATTGTAAATTAGATAAACTCATCTTTAACAGAAAAAGTTTGAAAAATATATTGTAATGACAATTAATATGTTCTAAGGCAATACGTCTAGTAAAATTTGCATTTCTATGTACGTTGATTCAAGAAAATATGAAGGAAGTCAAATTTCACAATAGAACAAGGATTAAAGACCATACAGAACTAATCCAAATCCTAAAAAATTTCATCTATCTTGAATCATATAGAAAGACAAAGCCAACACAAAAAGAAAGAGTTCATAAAAATGTTAAGTTTTATATACGTTAACTCAAAAAACTCTACACATTTCGTTATAAGTCGGAAATTGATTTCTGAGACTAAATTGTAAACTAGATAAACTCCTCTTTAATAGAATAAGTTTGAAAAATGTATTGTAATTACAATTAATATGTTCTAAGGCAATATGTCTAGTAAAAATTGCATTTCTATATACGTTGATTCAAGAAAATATGAAGGAAGTCAAATTTCACAATAGAAGAAGGTTAAAAGACCAAGCAGAACTAATCCAAATCCTGAAAAATTTCATCTATCTTGAATCATATAGAAAGACAAAGCTAACACAAAAAGAAAGAGTTCATAAAAATGTTGAATTTTATATACGTTAAGTCAAGAAAGAGTTCACATTTCGTTATAAGTCGGAAATTGATTTCTGAGACTAAATTGTAAACTAGATAAACTCATCTTTAACAGAAAATTTTTTAAAAATGTATTGTAATTACAATTAATATGTTTTAAGGCAATACGTCTAGTAAAAATTGCATTTCTATGTAAGTTGATTCAAGAAAATATGAAGGAAGTCAAATTTCACAATAGAAGAAAGATGAAAGATCATGCAGAACTAATCCAAATCCTAACAAATTTCATCTATCTTGAATCAACTAGAAAGACAAAGCTAACATAAAAAGAAAGAGTTCATAAAAAATGTTGAATTTTATATACGTTAACTCAAAAAAGTCTACACATTTCGTTATAAGTCGGAAATTGATTTCTGAGACTAAATTTTAAACTAGATAAACTCCTCTTTAACAGAAAAAGTTTGAAAAATGTATTGTAATTACAATTAATATGTTCTAAGGCAATACGTCTAGTAAAAATTGCATTTCTATGTACGTTGATTCAAGAAAATATGAAGGAACTCAAATTTCTCAATAGAAGCAAGATTATAGGCCATGCCGAACTAATCCAAATCCTAACAAATTTCATCTATCTTGAATAAAATAGAAAGACAAAGCCAACATAAAAAGAAAGAGTTCATATTAATGTTGAAATTTATATACGTTTACTCAAAAAAGTCTACACGTTTCGTTATAAGTCGGAAATTGATTTCTGAGACTAAATTGTAAACTAGATAAACTCATCTTTAACAGAAAAAGTTTGAAAAATATATTGTAATGACAATTAATATGTTCTAAGGCAATACGTCTAGTAAAAATTGCATTTCTATGTACGTTGATTCAAGAAAATATGAAGGAAGTCAAATTTCACAATAGAACAAGGATGAAAGACCATGCAGAACTAATCCAAATCCTAACAAATTTCATCTATCTTGAATCAAATAGAAAGACAAAGCTAACAAAAGAAGAAAGAGTTCATAAAAATATTGAATTTTATATATGTTAACTCAAAAAAGTCTACACACTTCGTTATAAGTCGGAAATTGATTTCTGAGA
>NC_039358.1:107202588-107207750 GCF_003573695.1 Papaver somniferum
TTTAAAAAAAAAAAAAAAAAAAAAAAAAACAAAAACAAATCCTAACAAATTTCATCTATCTTGAATCAAATAGAAAGGCAAAGCCAACACAAAAAGAAAGAGTTCATAAAAATGTTGATTTTATATACGTTAACTCAAGAAAGAGTTCACATTTCGTTATAAGTTAGAAATTGATTTCTGAGACTAAATTGTAAACTAGATAAACTAATCTTTAACAGAAAAATTTTAAAAAATGTATTGTAATTACAATTAATATGTTTTAAGGCAATGCGCCTAGTAAAAATTGCATTTCTATGTAAGTTGATTCAAGAAAATATGAAGGAAGTCAAATTTCACAATAGAAGAAAGATGAAAGATCATGCAGAACTAATCCAAATCCTAACAAATTTCATCTATCTTGAATCAACTAGAAAGACAAAGCCAACATAAAAAGAAAGAGTTCATAAAAAATGTTGAACTTTTATATACGTTAACTCAAAAAAGTCTACACATTTCGTTATAAGTCGGAAATTGATTTCTGAGACTAAATTTTAAACTAGATAAACTCCTCTTTAACAGAAAAAGTTTGAAAAATGTATTGTAATTACAATTAATATGTTCTAAGGCAATACGTCTAGTAAAAATTTCATTTCTATGTACGTTGATTCAAGAAAATATGAAGGAAGTCAAATTTCTCAATAGAAGAAAGATTAAAGGCCATGCCGAACTAATCCAAATCCTAACAAATTTCATCTATCTTGAATAAAATAGAAAGACAAAGCCAACATAAAAAGAAAGAGTTCATATAAATGTTGAAATTTATATACGTTAACTCAAAAAAGTCTACACGTTTCGTTATAAGTCGGAAATTGATTTCTGAGACTAAATTGTAAACTAGATAAACTCATCTTTAACAGAAAAAGTTTGAAAAATATATTGTAATGACAATTAAAATGTTCTAAGGCAATACGTCTAGTAAAAATTGCATTTCTATGTACGTTGATTCAAGAAAATATGAAGGAAGTCAAATTTCACAATAGAACAAGGATGAAAGACCATGCAGAACTAATCCAAATCCTAAAAAATTTCATCTATCTTGAATCATATAGAAAGACAAAGCCAACACAAAAAGAAAGAGTTCATAAAAATGTTGAGTTTTATATACGTTAACTCAAAAAAGTCTACACACTTCGTTATAAGTCGGAAATTGATTTCTGAGACTAAATTATAAACTAAATAAACTCATCTTTAACAGAAAAGTTTGAAAAAATATATTGTAATCAGAATTAATATGTTCTAAGGCAATACATCTAGTAAAAATTGCATTTTTATGTACGTTGACTCAAGAAAATATGAAGGAAGTCAAATTTCACAATAGTAGAAGGTTAAAAGACTAAGCAGAACTAATCCAAATCCTGACAAATTTCATCTATCTTGAATCAAATAGAAAGACAAAGCTAACACAAAAAGAAAGAGTTCATAAAAATGTTGAATTTTTTATACGTTAAGTCAAGAAAGAGTTCACATTTCGTTATAAGTCGGAAATTGATTTCTGAGACTAAATTGTAAACTAGATAAACTCATCTTTAACAGAAAAATTTTAAAAATTGTATTGTAATTACAATTAATATGTTTTAAGGCAATACGTCTAGTAAAAATTGCATTTCTATGTAAGTTGATTCAAGAAAATATGAAGGAAGTCAAATTTCACAATAGAAGAAAGATGAAAGATCCTGCAGAACTAATCCAAATCCTAACAAATTTCATCTATCTTGAATCAACTAGAAAGACAAAGCCAACATAAAAAGAAAGAGTTCATAAAAAATGTTGAATTTTATATACGTTAACTCAAAAAAGTCTACACGTTTCATTATAAGTCGGAAATTGATTTCTGAGACTAAATTGTAAACTAGATAAACTCATCTTTAACAGAAAAAGTTTGAAAAATATATTGTAATGACAATTAATATGTTCTAAGGCAATACGTCTAGTAAAATTTGCATTTCTATGTACGTTGATTCAAGAAAATATGAAGGAAGTCAAATTTCACAATAGAACAAGGATGAAAGACCATACAGAACTAATCCAAATCCTAAAAAATTTCATCTATCTTGAATCATATAGAAAGACAAAGCCAACACAAAAAGAAAGAGTTCATAAAAATGTTAAGTTTTATATACGTTAACTCAAAAAACTCTACACATTTCGTTATAAGTCGGAAATTGATTTCTGAGACTAAATTGTAAACTAGATAAACTCCTCTTTAATAGAATAAGTTTGAAAAATGTATTGTAATTACAATTAATATGTTCTAAGGCAATATGTCTAGTAAAAATTGCATTTCTATATACGTTGATTCAAGAAAATATGAAGGAAGTCAAATTTCACAATAGAAGAAGGTTAAAAGACCAAGCAGAACTAATCCAAATCCTGAAAAATTTCATCTATCTTGAATCATATAGAAAGACAAAGCTAACACAAAAAGAAAGAGTTCATAAAAATGTTGAATTTTATATACGTTAAGTCAAGAAAGAGTTCACATTTCGTTATAAGTCGGAAATTGATTTCTGAGACTAAATTGTAAACTAGATAAACTCATCTTTAACAGAAAATTTTTTAAAAATGTATTGTAATTACAATTAATATGTTTTAAGGCAATACGTCTAGTAAAAATTGCATTTCTATGTAAGTTGATTCAAGAAAATATGAAGGAAGTCAAATTTCACAATAGAAGAAAGATGAAAGATCATGCAGAACTAATCCAAATCCTAACAAATTTCATCTATCTTGAATCAACTAGAAAGACAAAGCTAACATAAAAAGAAAGAGTTCATAAAAAATGTTGAATTTTATATACGTTAACTCAAAAAAGTCTACACATTTCGTTATAAGTCGGAAATTGATTTCTGAGACTAAATTTTAAACTAGATAAACTCCTCTTTAACAGAAAAAGTTTGAAAAATGTATTGTAATTACAATTAATATGTTCTAAGGCAATACGTCTAGTAAAAATTGCATTTCTATGTACGTTGATTCAAGAAAATATGAAGGAAGTCAAATTTCACAATAGAACAAGGATGAAAGATCATGCAGAACTAATCCAAATCCTAACAAATTTCATCTATCTTGAATCAACTAGAAAGACAAAGCCAACATAAAAAGAAAGTGTTCATAAAAAATGTTGAATTTTATATACGTTAACTCAAAAAAGTCTACAAATTTCGTTATAAGTCGGAAATTTATTCCTGAGACTAAATTGTAAACTAGATAAACTCATCTTTAACAGAAAAAGTTTGAAAAATGTATTGTAATTACAATTAATATGTTCTAAGGCAATACGTCTAGTAAAAATTGCATTTCTATGTAAGTTGATTCAAGAAAATATGAAGGAAGTCAAATTTCACAATAGAAGAAAGATGAAAGATCATGCAGAACTAATCCAAATCCTAACAAATTTCATCTATCTTGAATCAACTAGAAAGACAAAGCCAACATAAAAAGAAAGAGTTCATAAAAAATGTTGAATTTTATATACGTTAACTCAAAAAAGTCTACACATTTCGTTATAAGTCGGAAATTGATTTCTGAGACTAAATTTTAAACTAGATAAACTCCTCTTTAACAGAAAAAGTTTGAAAAATGTATTGTAATTACAATTAATATGTTCTAAGGCAATACGTCTAGTAAAAATTGCATTTCTATGTACGTTGATTCAAGAAAATATGAAGGAAGTCAAATTTCTCAATAGAAGCAAGATTAAAGGCCATGCCGAACTAATCCAAATCCTAACAAATTCATCTATCTTGAATAAAGTAGAAAGACAAAGCCAACATAAAAAGAAAGAGTTCATATTAATGTTGAAATTTATATACGTTAACTCAAAAAAGTCTACACGTTTCGTTATAAGTCGGAAATTGATTTCTGAGACTAAATTGTAAACTAGATAAACTCATCTTTAACAGAAAAAGTTTGAAAAATATATTGTAATGACAATTAATATGTTCTAAGGCAATACGTCTAGTAAAAATTGCATTTCTATGTACGTTGATTCAAGAAAATATGAAGGAAGTCAAATTTCACAATAGAACAAGGATGAAAGACCATGCAGAACTAATCCAAATCCTAACAAATTTCATCTATCTTGAATCAAATAGAAAGACAAAGCTAACAAAAGAAGAAAGAGTTCATAAAAATATTGAATTTTATATATGTTAACTCAAAAAAGTCTACACACTTCGTTATAAGTCGGAAATTGATTTCTGAGATTTATTGTAAACTAAATTAACTCATCTTTAACAGAAAAGTTTGAAAAATGTATTATAGTCAGAACTAATATGTTCTAAGGCAATACATATAGTTAAAATTGCATTTCTATGTACGTTGATTCAAGAAAATATGAAGGAAGTCAAATTTCACAATAGAAGAAGGTTGAAAGACCAAGCAGAACTAATCCAAATCCTGACAAATTTCATCTATCTTGAATCAGATAGAAAGACAAAGCCAACACAAAAGCAAAGAGTTCATAAAAATGTTAAATTTTATATATGTTAAATGAAAAAAGTCTACACACTTCGTTATAAGTCGGAAGTTGATTTCTGAGACTAAATTGTAAACTAGATAAACTCATCTTTAACAGAAAAAGTTTGAAAAATGTACTGTAATTACAATTAATATGTTCTAAGGCAATACGTCTAGTAAAATTTGCATTTCTATGTACGTTGATTCAAGAAAATATGAAGGAAGTCAAATTTCACAATAGAACAAGGATGAAAGACCATGCAGAACTAATCCAAATCCTAACGTGGTTGTTTTGAACATTACTTTAGAGAGGCAAACTTTGCAGCTGATGCTATGGCAAAACGTGGTTGCTTATTAGAGGATGGGGTTGGTTTTCACTTTGAAGGTCGCCCAGTTTTCTTAAGTTTAATTGAATCTCCAAATGTAATTTATTATCGTTTTAAATAGGTTTTAGGAGTTTTTGGGGTCACTCTGATCTCTTTTCTCCTATTTCTATCATGTAAATATCTTTTTTATCAGTATAATTTTTTGACTTAGCAAAAAAAAAAAAAAAAACAAAAACAAATCCTAACAAATTTCATCTATCTTGAATCAAATAGAAAGGCAAAGCCAACACAAAAAGAAAGAGTTCATAAAAATGTTGATTTTATATACGTTAACTCAAG
>NC_039358.1:107209248-107223402 GCF_003573695.1 Papaver somniferum
AAAGACCATACAGAACTAATCCAAATCCTAAAAAATTTCATCTATCTTGAATCATATAGAAAGACAAAGCCAACACAAAAAGAAAGAGTTCATAAAAATGTTAAGTTTTATATACGTTAACTCAAAAAACTCTACACATTTCGTTATAAGTCGGAAATTGATTTCTGAGACTAAATTGTAAACTAGATAAACTCCTCTTTAATAGAATAAGTTTGAAAAATGTATTGTAATTACAATTAATATGTTCTAAGGCAATATGTCTAGTAAAAATTGCATTTCTATATACGTTGATTCAAGAAAATATGAAGGAAGTCAAATTTCACAATAGAAGAAGGTTAAAAGACCAAGCAGAACTAATCCAAATCCTGAAAAATTTCATCTATCTTGAATCATATAGAAAGACAAAGCTAACACAAAAAGAAAGAGTTCATAAAAATGTTGAATTTTATATACGTTAAGTCAAGAAAGAGTTCACATTTCGTTATAAGTCGGAAATTGATTTCTGAGACTAAATTGTAAACTAGATAAACTCATCTTTAACAGAAAATTTTTTAAAAATGTATTGTAATTACAATTAATATGTTTTAAGGCAATACGTCTAGTAAAAATTGCATTTCTATGTAAGTTGATTCAAGAAAATATGAAGGAAGTCAAATTTCACAATAGAAGAAAGATGAAAGATCATGCAGAACTAATCCAAATCCTAACAAATTTCATCTATCTTGAATCAACTAGAAAGACAAAGCTAACATAAAAAGAAAGAGTTCATAAAAAATGTTGAATTTTATATACGTTAACTCAAAAAAGTCTACACATTTCGTTATAAGTCGGAAATTGATTTCTGAGACTAAATTTTAAACTAGATAAACTCCTCTTTAACAGAAAAAGTTTGAAAAATGTATTGTAATTACAATTAATATGTTCTAAGGCAATACGTCTAGTAAAAATTGCATTTCTATGTACGTTGATTCAAGAAAATATGAAGGAAGTCAAATTTCTCAATAGAAGCAAGATTATAGGCCATGCCGAACTAATCCAAATCCTAACAAATTTCATCTATCTTGAATAAAATAGAAAGACAAAGCCAACATAAAAAGAAAGAGTTCATATTAATGTTGAAATTTATATACGTTTACTCAAAAAAGTCTACACGTTTCGTTATAAGTCGGAAATTGATTTCTAAGACTAAATTGTAAACTAGATAAACTCATCTTTAACAGAAAAAGTTTGAAAAATATATTGTAATGACAATTAATATGTTCTAAGGCAATACGTCTAGTAAAAATTGCATTTCTATGTACGTTGATTCAAGAAAATATGAAGGAAGTCAAATTTCACAATAGAACAAGGATGAAAGACCATGCAGAACTAATCCAAATCCTAACAAATTTCATCTATCTTGAATCAAATAGAAAGACAAAGCTAACAAAAGAAGAAAGAGTTCATAAAAATATTGAATTTTATATATGTTAACTCAAAAAAGTCTACACACTTCGTTATAAGTCGGAAATTGATTTCTGAGACTAAATTGTAAACTAAATAAACTCATCTTTAACAGAAAAGTTTGAAAAAATATATTGTAATCAGAATTAATATGTTCTAAGGCAATACATCTAGTAAAAATTGCATTTTTATGTACGTTGACTCAAGAAAATATGAAGGAAGTCAAATTTCACAATAGTAGAAGGTTAAAAGACTAAGCAGAACTAATCCAAATCCTGACAAATTTCATCTATCTTGAATCAAATAGAAAGACAAAGCTAACACAAAAAGAAAGAGTTCATAAAAATGTTGAATTTTTTATACGTTAAGTCAAGAAAGAGTTCACATTTCGTTATAAGTCGGAAATTGATTTCTGAGACTAAATTGTAAACTAGATAAACTCATCTTTAACAGAAAAATTTTAAAAATTGTATTGTAATTACAATTAATATGTTTTAAGGCAATACGTCTAGTAAAAATTGCATTTCTATGTAAGTTGATTCAAGAAAATATGAAGGAAGTCAAATTTCACAATAGAAGAAAGATGAAAGATCCTGCAGAACTAATCCAAATCCTAACAAATTTCATCTATCTTGAATCAACTAGAAAGACAAAGCCAACATAAAAAGAAAGAGTTCATAAAAAATGTTGAATTTTATATACGTTAACTCAAAAAAGTCTACACGTTTCATTATAAGTCGGAAATTGATTTCTGAGACTAAATTGTAAACTAGATAAACTCATCTTTAACAGAAAAAGTTTGAAAAATATATTGTAATGACAATTAATATGTTCTAAGGCAATACGTCTAGTAAAATTTGCATTTCTATGTACGTTGATTCAAGAAAATATGAAGGAAGTCAAATTTCACAATAGAACAAGGATGAAAGACCATACAGAACTAATCCAAATCCTAAAAAATTTCATCTATCTTGAATCATATAGAAAGACAAAGCCAACACAAAAAGAAAGAGTTCATAAAAATGTTAAGTTTTATATACGTTAACTCAAAAAACTCTACACATTTCGTTATAAGTCGGAAATTGATTTCTGAGACTAAATTGTAAACTAGATAAACTCCTCTTTAATAGAATAAGTTTGAAAAATGTATTGTAATTACAATTAATATGTTCTAAGGCAATATGTCTAGTAAAAATTGCATTTCTATATACGTTGATTCAAGAAAATATGAAGGAAGTCAAATTTCACAATAGAAGAAGGTTAAAAGACCAAGCAGAACTAATCCAAATCCTGAAAAATTTCATCTATCTTGAATCATATAGAAAGACAAAGCTAACACAAAAAGAAAGAGTTCATAAAAATGTTGAATTTTATATACGTTAAGTCAAGAAAGAGTTCACATTTCGTTATAAGTCGGAAATTGATTTCTGAGACTAAATTGTAAACTAGATAAACTCATCTTTAACAGAAAATTTTTTAAAAATGTATTGTAATTACAATTAATATGTTTTAAGGCAATACGTCTAGTAAAAATTGCATTTCTATGTAAGTTGATTCAAGAAAATATGAAGGAAGTCAAATTTCACAATAGAAGAAAGATGAAAGATCATGCAGAACTAATCCAAATCCTAACAAATTTCATCTATCTTGAATCAACTAGAAAGACAAAGCTAACATAAAAAGAAAGAGTTCATAAAAAATGTTGAATTTTATATACGTTAACTCAAAAAAGTCTACACATTTCGTTATAAGTCGGAAATTGATTTCTGAGACTAAATTTTAAACTAGATAAACTCCTCTTTAACAGAAAAAGTTTGAAAAATGTATTGTAATTACAATTAATATGTTCTAAGGCAATACGTCTAGTAAAAATTGCATTTCTATGTACGTTGATTCAAGAAAATATGAAGGAAGTCAAATTTCACAATAGAACAAGGATGAAAGATCATGCAGAACTAATCCAAATCCTAACAAATTTCATCTATCTTGAATCAACTAGAAAGACAAAGCCAACATAAAAAGAAAGTGTTCATAAAAAATGTTGAATTTTATATACGTTAACTCAAAAAAGTCTACAAATTTCGTTATAAGTCGGAAATTTATTCCTGAGACTAAATTGTAAACTAGATAAACTCACCTTTAACAGAAAAAGTTTGAAAAATGTATTGTAATTACAATTAATATGTTCTAAGGCAATACGTCTAGTAAAAATTGCATTTCTATGTAAGTTGATTCAAGAAAATATGAAGGAAGTCAAATTTCACAATAGAAGAAAGATAAAAGATCATGCAGAACTAATCCAAATCCTAACTAATTTCATCTATCTTTAATCAACTAGAAAGACAAAGCCAACATAAAAAGAAAGAGTTCATAAAAAATGTTGAATTTTATATACGTTAACTCAATAAAGTCTACACATTTCGTTATAAGTCGGAAATTGATTTCTGAGACTAAATTGTAAACTAGATAAACTCATCTTTAACAGAAAATGTTTGAAAAATATATTGGTAATTACAATTAATATGTTCTAAGGCATTACGTCTAGTAAAAATTGCATTTCTATGTAAGTTGATTCAAGAAAATATGAAGGAAGTCAAATTTCTCAATAGAAAAAAGATGAAAGGCCATGCAGAACTAATCAAAATCCTAACAAATTTCATCTTCTTGAATCAAATAGAAAGACAAAGCCAACATAAAAAGAAAGAGTTCATATAAATGTTGAATTTTATATACGTTAACTCAAAAAAGTCTACACATTTCGTTATAAGTCGGAAATTGATTTCTGAGACTAAATTTTAAACTAGATAAACTCCTCTTTAACAGAAAAAGTTTGAAAAATGTATTGTAATTACAATTAATATGTTCTAAGGCAATACGTCTAGTAAAAATTGCATTTCTATGTAAGTTGATTCAAAAAAATATGAAGGAAGTCAAATTTCACAATAGAAGAAAGATGAAAGATCATGAAGAACTAATCCAAATCCTAACAAATTTCATCTATCTTGAATCAACTAGAAAGACAAAGCCAACATAAAAAGAAAGAGTTCATATAAATGTTGAATTTTATATACGTTAACTCAAGAAAGAGTTCACATTTCGTTATAAGTCGGAAATTGATTTCTGACACTAAATTGTAAACTAGATAAACTCATCTTTAACAGAAAAATTATAAAAAATGTATTATAATTACAATTAATATGTTTTAAGGCAATACGTCTAGTAAAAGTTGCATTTCTATGTAAGTTGATTCAAGAAAATATGAAGGAAGTCAAATTTCTCAATAGAAGAAAGATGAAAGGCCAAGCAGAACTAATCCAAATCCTAACAAATTTCATCTTCTTGAATCAAATAGAAAGACAAAGCCTACATAAAAAGCAAGAGTTCATATAAATGTTGAATTTTATATACGTTAACTCAAGAAAGAGTTCACATTTCGTTATAAGTCGGAAATTGATTTCTGACACTAAATTGTAAACTAGATAAACTCATCTTTAACAGAAAATTTTTGAAAAATATATTGTAATTACAATTAATATGTTCTAAGGCAATACGTCTAGTAAAAATTGCATTTCTATGTAAGTTGATTCAAGAAAATATGAAGGAAGTCAAATTTCTCAATAGAAAAAAAGATGAAAGGCCATGCAGAACTAATCAAAATCCTAACAAATTTCATCTTCTTGAATCAAATAGAAAGACAAAGCCAACATAAAAAGAAAGAGTTCATATAAATGTTGAATTTTATATACGTTAACTCAAAAAAGTCTACACACTTCGTTATAAGTCGGAAGTTGATTTCTGAGACTAAATTGTAAACTAGATAAAGTCATCTTTAACAGAAAAGTTTGAAAAATATATTGTAATTACGATTAATATGTTCTAAGGTAATACCTCTAATAAAAATTTCATTTCTATGTATGTTGATTCAAGAAAATATCAAGGAAGTCAAATTTCACAATACAAGAAGGTTGAATGACAAAGCAGAACTAATCCAAATCCTAACAAATTTCATCTATCTTGAATCAGATAGAAAGACAAAGCCAATACAAAAATAAAGAGTTCATAAATATGTTTAATTTTATATACGTTAACTCAAAATAGTCTACACACTTCGTTATAAGTCGGAAGTTGATTTCTGAGACTAAATTGTAAACTAGATAAATTCATCTTTAACAGAAAAAGTTTGGAAAATATATTGTAATTACAATTAATATATTCTAAGGTAATACCTCTAATAAAAATTTCATTTCTATGTACGTTGATTCAAGAAAATATCAAGGAAGTCAAATTTCACAATAGAAGAAAGATGAAAGATCATGCAGAACTAATCCAAATCCTAACAAATTTCATCTATCTTGAATCAAATATAAAGACAAAGCCAACATAAAAAGAAAGAGTTCATAAAAAATGTTAAATTTTATATACGTTAACTCAAAAAAGTCTACACATTTCGTTATAAGTCGGAAATTGATTTCTGAGACTAAATTGTAAACTAGATAAACTCATTTTTAACAGAAAAAGTTTAAAAAATGTATTGTAATTACAATTAATATGTTTTAAGGCAATACGTCTAGTAAAAATTGCATTTCTATGTAAGTTGATTCAAGAAAATATGAAGGAAGTCAAATTTCACAATAGAAGAAAGATGAAAGATCATGCAGAACTAATCCAAATCCTAACAAATTTCATCTATCTTGAATCAACTAGAAAGACAAAGCCAACATAAAAAGAAAGAGTTCATAAAAAATGTTGAATTTTATATACGTTAACTCAAAAAAGTCTACACATTTCGTTATAAGTCGGAAATTGATTTCTGAGACTAAATTTTAAACTAGATAAACTCCTCTTTAACAGAAAAAGTTTGAAAAATGTATTGTAATTACAATTAATATGTTCTAAGGCAATACGTCTAGTAAAAATTGCATTTCTATGTACGTTGATTCAAGAAAATATGAAGGAAGTCAAATTTCTCAATAGAAGCAAGATTAAAGGCCATGCCGAACTAATCCAAATCCTAACAAATTCATCTATCTTGAATAAAGTAGAAAGACAAAGCCAACATAAAAAGAAAGAGTTCATATTAATGTTGAAATTTATATACGTTAACTCAAAAAAGTCTACACGTTTCGTTATAAGTCGGAAATTGATTTCTGAGACTAAATTGTAAACTAGATAAACTCATCTTTAACAGAAAAAGTTTGAAAAATATATTGTAATGACAATTAATATGTTCTAAGGCAATACGTCTAGTAAAAATTGCATTTCTATGTACGTTGATTCAAGAAAATATGAAGGAAGTCAAATTTCACAATAGAACAAGGTTGAAAGACCATGCAGAACTAATCCAAATCCTAACAAATTTCATCTATCTTGAATCAAATAGAAAGACAAAGCTAACAAAAGAAGAAAGAGTTCATAAAAATATTGAATTTATATATGTTAACTCAAAAAAGTCTACACACTTCGTTATAAGTCGGAAATTGATTTCTGAGACTAAATTGTAAACTAAATAAACTCATTTTTAACAGAAAAGTTTGAAAAAATATATTGTAATCAGAATTAATATGTTCTAAGGCAATACGTCTAGTAAAATTTGCATTTCTATGTACGTTGATTCAAGAAAATATGAAGGAAGTCAAATTTCACAATAGAAGAAAGATGAAAGGCCATGCAGAACTAATCCAAATCCTAACACATTTCATCTATCTTGAATCAAATAGAAAGACAAAGTCAACATAAAAAGAAAGAGTTGATAAAAATGTTAAATTTTATATACGTTAACTCAAAAAAGTCTACACATTTCGTTATAAGTCGGAAATTGATTTCTGAGACTAAATTGTAAACTAGATAAACTCATCTTTAACAGAAAAAGTTTTAAAAATGTATTGTAATTACAATTAATATGTTCTAAGGCAATACGTCTAGTAAAAATTGCATTTCTATGTACGTTGATTCAAGAAAATATGAAGGAAGTCAAATTTCACGAAGAAGAAAGATGAAAGGCCGTGCAGAACTAACCCAAATCCTAGCAAATTTCATCTATCTTGATTCAAATAGAAAGACAAAGCTAACAAAAGAAGAAAGAGTTCATAAAAATATTGAATTTTATATATGTTAACTCAAAAAAGTCTACACATTTCGTTATAAGTCGTAAATTGATTTCTGAGACTAAATTGTAAACTAGATAAACTCATCTTTAACAGAAAAAGTTTGAAAAATGTATTATAATTACAATTAATATGTTCTAAGGCAATACGTCTAGTAAAAATTGCATTTCTATGTACGTTGATTCAAGAAAATATGAAGGAAGTCAAATTTCACGAAGAAGAAAGATGAAAGGCCATGCCGAACTAATCCAAATCCTAACAAATTTCATTTATCTTGAATCAGATAGAAAGACAAAGCCAACATAAAAAGAAAGAGTTCATATTAATGTTGAAATTTATATACGTTAACTCAAAAAAGTCTACACGTTTCGTTATAAGTCGGAAATTGATTTCTGAGACTAAATTGTAAACTAGATAAACTCATCTTTAACAGAAAAGGTTTGAAAAATATATTGTAATGACAATTAATATGTTCTAAGGCAATACGTCTAGTAAAAATTGCATTTCTATGTACGTTGATTCAAGAAAATATGAAGGAAGTCAAATTTCACAATAGAACAAGGATGAAAGACCATGCAGAACTAATCCAAATCCTAACAAATTTCATCTATCTTGAATCAAATAGAAAGACAAAGCTAACAAAAGAAGAAAGAGTTCATTAAAATATTGAATTTTATATATGTTAACTCAAAAAAGTCTACACACTTCGTTATAAGTCGGAAATTGATTTCTGAGACTAAATTGTAAACTAAATAAACTCATCTTTAACAGAAAAGTTTGAAAAAATATATTGTAATCAGAATTAATATGTTCTAAGGCAGTACATCTAGTAAAAATTGCATTTCTATGTACGTTGATTCAAGAAAATATGAAGGAAGTCAAATTTCACAATATAAGAAGGTTGAAAGACCAAGCAGAACTAATCCAAATCCTGAAAAATTTCATCTATCTTGAATCAGATAGAAAGACAAAGCCAACACAAAAGCAAAGAGTTCATAAAAATGTTAAATTTTATATATGTTAACTGAAAAAAGTCTACACATTTCGTTATAAGTCGGAAGTTGATTTCTGAGACTAAATTGTAAACTAGATAAACTCATCTTTAACAGAAAAAGTTTGATAAATATACTGTAATTACAATTAATATGTTTTAAGGCAATACGTCTAGTAAAATTTGCATTTCTATGTACGTTGATTCAAGAAAATATGAAGGAAGTCAAATTTCACAATAGAAGAAAGATGAAAGGCCATGCAGAACTAATCCAAATCCTAACACATTTCATCTATCTTGAATCAAATAGAAAGACAAAGTCAACATAAAAAGAAAGAGTTGATAAAAATGTTAAATTTTATATACGTTAACTCAAAAAAGTCTACACATTTCATTATAAGTCGGAAATTGATTTCTGAGACTAAATTGTAAACTAGATAAACTCATATTTAACAGAAAAAGTTTTAAAAATGTATTGTAATTACAATTAATATGTTCTAAGGCAATACGTCTAGTAAAAATTGCATTTCTATGTACGTTGATTCAAGAAAATATGAAGGAAGTCAAATTTCACGAAGAAGAAAGATGAAAGGCCGTGCAGAACTAACCCAAATCCTAGCAAATTTCATCTATCTTGATTCAAATAGAAAAACAAAGTCAACATAAAAAGAAAGAGTTCATAAAAATGTTGAATTTTATATACGTTAACTCAAAAAAGTCTACACATTTCGTTATAAGTCGTAAATTGATTTCTGAGACTAAATTGTAAACTAGATAAACTCATCTTTAACAGAAAAAGTTTGAAAAATGTATTGTAATTACAATTAATATGTTCTAAGGCAATACGTCTAGTAAAAATTGCATTTTTATGTACGTTGATTCAAGAATATATGAAGGAAGTCAAATTTCACAATAGAAGAAGGATGAAAGACCATGCAGAACTAATTCAAATCCTAACAAATTTCATCTATCTTGAATCAAATAGAATGACAAAGCTAACTCAAAAAACTCTACACACTGCGTTATACATCTGAAATTGATTTCAGAGACTAAATTGTAAACTAAATAAACTCATCTTTAACAGAAAAAGTTTGAAAATGTATAGTAATTACAATTAATATGTTCTAAGGCAATACGTCTAGTAAAAATTGCATTTCTATGTACGTTGATTCAAGAAAATATGAAGGAAGTCAAATTTCACAATAGAAGAAGGATGAAAGACCATGCAGAACTAATCCAAATCCTAACAAATTACATCTATCTTGAATCAAATAGAAAGACAAAGCCAACACAAAAAGAAAGAGTTCATAAAAATGTTGAATTTTATATACGTTAACTCAAAAAAGTCTACACATTTCGTTATAAGTCGGAAATTGATTTCTGAGACTAAATTTTAAACTAGATAAACTCATCTTTAACAGAAAAAGTTTGAAAAATGTATTGTAATTACAATTAATATGTTCTAAGGCAATACGTCTAGTAAAAATTGCATTTCTATGTAAGTTGATTCAAGAAAATATGAAGGAAGTCAAATTTCTCAATAGAAGAAAGATGAAAGGCCATGCAGAACTAATCCAAATCCTAACAAATTTCATCTTCTTGAATCAAATAGAAAGAAAAAGCCAACATAAAAAGAAAGAGTTCATATAAATGTTGAATTTTATATACGTTAACTCAAAAAAGTCTACACACTTCGTTATAAGTCGGAATTTGATTTCTGAGACTAAATTGTAAACTAGATAAACTCATCTTTAACAGAAAAAGTTTGAAAAATGTATTGTAATTACAACTAATATGTTCTAAGGCAATACGTCTAGTAAAAATTGCATTTCTATGTACGTTGATTCAAGAAAATATGAAGGAAGTCAAATTTCACAATAGAACAAGGATGAAAGACCATGCAGAACTAATCCAAATCCTAACAAATTTCATCTATCTTGAATCAAATAGAAAGACAAAGCTAACACAAAAAGAAAGAGTTCATAAAAATGTTGAATTCTATATACGTTAACTCAAGAAAGAGTTCACATTTCATTATAAGTCGGAAATTGATTTCTGATACTAAATTGTAAACTAGATAAACTCATCTTTAACAGAAAAAGTTTAAAAAATGTATTGTAATTAAAATTAATATGTTTTAAGGAAATACGTCTAGTAAAAATTGCATTTCTATGTAAGTTGATTCAAGAAAATATGAAGGAAGTCAAATTTCACAATAGAAGAAAGATGAAAGATCATGCAGAACTAATCCAAATCCTAACAAATTTCATCTATCTTGAATCAACTAGAAAGACAAAGCCAACATAAAAAGAAAGAGTTCATAATAAATGTTGAATTTTATATACGTTAACTCAAAAAAGTCTACACATTTCGTTATAAGTCGGAAATTGATTTCTGAGACTAAATTTTAAACTAGATAAACTCCTCTTTAACATAAAAAGTTTGAAAAATGTATTGTAATTACAATTAATATGTTCTAAGGCAATATGTCTAGTAAAAATTGCATTTCTATGTACGTTAATTCAAGAAAATATGAAGGAAGTCAAATTTCACAATAGAACAAGGATGAAAGACCATGCATAACTAATCCAAATCCTAACAAATTTCATCTATCTTGAATCAAATAGAAAGACAAAGCTAACACAAAAAGAAAGAGTTCATAAAAATGTTGAATTTTATATACGTTAACTCAAGAAAGAATTCACATTTCCTTATAAGTCGGAAATTGATTTCTGAGACTAAATTGTAAACTAGATAAACTCATCTTTAACAGAAAAAACTTAAAAAATGTATTGTAATTACAATTAATATGTTTTAAGGAAATACGTCTAGTAAAAATTGCATTTCTATGTAAGTTGATTCAAGAAAATATGAAGGAAGTCAAATTTCACAATAGAAGAAAGATGAAAGATCATGCAGAACTAATCCAAATCCTAACAAATTTCATCTATCTTGAATCAACTAGAAAGACAAAGCCAACATAAAAAGAAAGAGTTCATAAAAAATGTTGAATTTTATATACGTTAACTCAAAAAAGTCTACACATTTCGTTATAAGTCGGAAATTGATTTCTGAGACTAAATTTTAAACTAGATAAACTCCTCTTTAACAGAAAAAGTTTGAAAAATGTATTGTAATTACAATTAATATGTTCTAAGGCAATACGTCTAGTAAAAATTGCATTTCTATGTACGTTGATTCAAGAAAATATGAAGGAAGTCAAATTTCTCAATAGAAGCAAGATTAAAGGCCATGCCGAACTAATCCAAATCCTAACAAATTCATCTATCTTGAATAAAGTAGAAAGACAAAGCCAACATAAAAAGAAAGAGTTCATATTAATGTTGAAATTTATATACGTTAACTCAAAAAAGTCTACACGTTTCGTTATAAGTCGGAAATTGATTTCTGAGACTAAATTGTAAACTAGATAAACTCATCTTTAACAGAAAAAGTTTGAAAAATATATTGTAATGACAATTAATATGTTCTAAGGCAATACGTCTAGTAAAAATTGCATTTCTATGTACGTTGATTCAAGAAAATATGAAGGAAGTCAAATTTCACAATAGAACAAGGATGAAAGACCATGCAGAACTAATCCAAATCCTAACAAATTTCATCTATCTTGAATCAAATAGAAAGACAAAGCTAACAAAAGAAGAAAGAGTTCATAAAAATATTGAATTTTATATATGTTAACTCAAAAAAGTCTACACACTTCGTTATAAGTCGGAAATTGATTTCTGAGACTAAATTGTAAACTAAATAAACTCATCTTTAACAGAAAAGTTTGAAAAAATATATTGTAATCAGAATTAATATGTTCTAAGGCAATACATCTAGTAAAAATTGCATTTCTATGTACGTTGATTCAAGAAAATATGAAGGAAGTCAAATTTCACAATAGAAGAAGGTTGAAAGACCAAGCAGAATTAATCCAAATCCTGAAAAATTTCATCTATCTTGAATCAGATAGAAAGACAAAGCCAACACAAAAGCAAAGAGTTCATAAAAATGTTAAATTTTATATATGTTAACTGAAAAAAGTCTACACATTTCGTTATAAGTCGGAAGTTGATTTCTGAGACTAAATTGTAAACTAGATAAACTCATCTTTAACAGAAAAAGTTTGAAAAATATACTGTAATTACAATTAATATGTTTTAAGGCAATACGTCTAGTAAAAATTGCATTTCTATGTACGTTGATTCAAGAAAATATGAAGGAAGTCAAATTTCACAATAGAACAAGGATGAAAGACCATGCGGAACTAATCCAAATCCTAACAAATTTCATCTATCTTGAATCAAATAGAAAGACAAAGCTAACAAAAGAAGAAAGAGTTCATAAAAATATTGAATTTTATATATGTTAACTCAAAAAAGTCTACACATTTCGTTATAAGTCGTAAATTGATTTCTGAGACTAAATTTTAAACTAGATAAACTCCTCTTTAACAGAAAAAGTTTGAAAAATGTATTGTAATTACAATTAATATGTTCTAAGGCGATACGTCTAGTAAAAATTGCATTTCTATGTACGTTGATTCAAGAAAATATGAAGGAAGTCAAATTTCTCAATAGAAGCAAGATTAAAGGCCATGCCGAACTAATCCAAATCCTAACAAATTTCATCTATTTTGAATAAAATAGAAAGACAAAGCCAACATAAAAAGAAAGAGTTCATATTAATGTTGAAATTTATATACGTTAACTCAAAAAAGTCTACACGTTTCGTTATAAGTCGGAAATTGATTTCTGAGACTAAATTGTAAACTAGATAAACTCATCTTTAACAGAAAAGGTTTGAAAAATATATTGTAATGACAATTAATATGTTCTAAGGCAATACGTCTAGTAAAAATTGCATTTCTATGTACGTTGATTCAAGAAAATATGAAGGAAGTCAAATTTCACAATAGAACAAGGATGAAAGACCATGCAGAACTAATCCAAATCCTAACAAATTTCATCTATTTTGAATCAAATAGAAAGACAAAGCTAACAAAAGAAGAAAGAGTTCATAAAAATATTGAATTTTATATATGTTAACTCAAAAAAGTCTACACACTTCGTTATAAGTCGGAAATTGATTTCTGAGACTAAATTGTAAACTAAATAAACTCATCTTTAACAGAAAAGTTTGAAAAAATATATTGTAATCAGAATTAATATGTTCTAAGGTAGTACATCTAGTAAAAATTGCATTTCTATGTACGTTGATTCAAGAAAATATGAAGGAAGTCAAATTTCACAATAGAAGAAGGTTGAAAGACCAAGCAGAACTAATCCAAATCCTGAAAAATTTCATCTATCTTGAATCAGATAGAAAGACAAAGCCAACACAAAAGCAAAGAGTTCATAAAAATGTTAAATTTTATATATGTTAACTGAAAAAAGTCTACACATTTCGTTATAAGTCGGAAGTTGATTTCTGAGACTAAATTGTAAACTAGATAAACTCATCTTTAACAGAAAAAGTTTGATAAATATACTGTAATTACAATTAATATGTTCTAAGGCAATACGTCTAGTAAAATTTGCATTTCTATGTACGTTGATTCAAGAAAATATGAAGGAAGTCAAATTTCACAATAGAAGAAAGATGAAAGGC
>NC_039358.1:107227134-107235135 GCF_003573695.1 Papaver somniferum
AAAAAGTTTGAAAAATGTATTATAATTACAATTAATATGTTCTAAGGCAATACGTCTAGTAAAAATTGCATTTCTATGTACGTTGATTCAAGAAAATATGAAGGAAGTCAAATTTCACGAAGAAGAAAGATGAAAGGCCATGCAGAACTAATCCAAATCCTAACAAATTTCATCTATCTTGAATCAGATAGAAAGACAAAGCCAATACAAAAATAAAGAGTTCATAAATATGTTGAATTTTATATACGTTAACTCAAAATAGTCTACACACTTCGTTATAAGTCGGAAATTGATTTCTGAGACTAAATTGTAAACTAGATAAACTCATCTTTAACAGAAAAGTTTGAAAAATGTATTGTAATCAGAATTAATATGTTCTTAGGTAATACATCTAGTAAAAATTGCATTTCTATGTACGTTGATTCAAGAAAATATGAAGGAAGTCAAATTTCACAATAGAAGAAGGTTGAAAGACCAAGCAGAACTAATCCAAATCCTGACAAATTTCATCTTTCTTGAACCAGATAGAAAGACAAAGCCAACACAAAAGCAAAGAGTTCATAAAAATGTTAAATTTTATATATGTTAACTGAAAAAAGTCTACACACTTCGTTATAAGTTGGAAGTTGATTTCTGAGAATAAATTGTAAACTAGATAAACTCATCTTTAACAGAAAAAGTTTAAAAAGTGTACTGTAATTACAATTAATATGTTCTAAGGCAATACGTCTAGTAAAAATTGCATTTCTATGTACGTTGATTCAAGAAAATATGAAGGAAGTCAAATTTCACAATAGAAGAAAGATGAAAGGCCATGCAGAACTAATCCAAATCCTAACAAATTTCATCTATCTTGAATCAAATAGAAAGACAAAGCCAACATAAAAAGAAAGAGTTCATAAAAGTGTTGAACTGGAAGTTTATTCGTGGTGCGTGTGCTATTCTTGATAAGGTACGTAGCAGATTTAAAATTCAACTTGCATCTAAATGTAGTGTGTGTCAGATTGAGGAGGAGTCTCTGCAACATATTCTTTGGAGCTGTAATTTTTTTTTTTTTGAAGGAGGCGGGGTTGTTATGGAAGAGGGTGGTGCATCCTTCATTGGCGGCTCAGAACTGGAAGTTTATTCGTGGTGCGTGTGCTACTCTTGATAAGGTACGTAGCAGATTTAAAATTCAACTTGCATCTAAATGTAGTGTGTGTCAGATTGAGGAGGAGTCTCTCCAACATATTCTTTGGAGCTGTAATTTTGCACGTCAAGCTTGGGAGTGGATTGAAGGTATTTTCAAAATTAAACCTAATTATGATATCATTACTTCTTACCAAAAGGCAAAAAACCATAGTGGTATTGTTAAGGATTTGTGGTTGGTAGTGAATTTGGTTGTGCGTTCAGAATTATGGTTCACTAGGAACAAAAAAGTGTATGAAAAGAAGAACCCTTGTTGGTCTTTATTTCAAAAACGTGTTTTTAGTTTTATGCAAGATTATTCAGTTCGTATGAAGAGTTATATGCATAATTCTATGGATGACTTGAGAATTCTGGAGTTTTTTAGGGTTCGGCATAGAAAGGTGAAGTTTACTGATCCCAAGGAGTGTTTTTGGTTTCCACCTAATGATAATGAATTGCTTTTGTGCACGGATGGCGCCTCAAGAGGTAATCCTGGGGTGGCGGGAGCTGGTGTTGTTGCCAGGAATGCACATTGTGAAGTGGTAGGTGCAATGTGTATTGGTTTGGGAGTTACTTCTAATTATTTGGCTGAATTGTATGGTATTATTGTGGGTATGGAGTGGGCAGTTCAGTGGGGATATGCTTGCATTGTTATTAGATCAGATTCTACAAGTGTGTTGAAAGCTTTGGAAGAAGATAACGTTCCTTGGTTTGCTAGGCAAAGATGGATGGAAGTTAAAGGTTTATATGGTTCAATTCGTTTTGAACATTCTTTTAGAGAGGCGAATTTTGCAGCTGATGCAATGGCAAAGCGTGGTTGTTTACTAGAGGACGGGGTTGGTTTTCACTTTGAAGGTCGACCAGTTTTTTTAAGTTCTATTGAGTTTCCAAATGTAATTTATTATCGTTTTAAATAGGTTTTAGGAGTTTTTTAGGGGTTTCTCTGATCCCTTTTCTCCTTCACCTATCTTGTAAATATCTTTTTTTTGCTAGGTCAAAATGGTTTATTATTGAATTTTATATACGTTAACTCAAAAAAGTCTACACATTTCGTTATAAGTCAGAAATTGATTTCTGAGACTAAATTGTAAACTAGATAAACTCATCTTTAACAGAAAAAGTTTGAAAATGTATTGTAATTACAATTAAAATGTTCTAAGGGAATATGTCTAGTAAAAATTGCAATTCTATGTACGCTGATTCAAGAAAATATGAAGGAGGTCAAATTTCACGAAGAAGAAAGATGAAAGGCCATACAGAACTAATCCAAATCCTAATAAATTACATCTATCTTGAATCAGATAGAAAGACAAAGCCAACACAAAAAGAAAGAGTTCATATAAATGTTGAATTTTATACATGTTAACTCAAAAAAGTCTACACATTTCATCATAAGTCGGAAATTGATTTCTGAGACTAAATTGTAAACTAGATACACTCATCTTTAGTAGAAAAAGTTTGAAAAATGTACTGTAATTACAATTAATATGTTCTAAGGCAATATGTCTAGTAAAAATTGCATTTCTATGTACGTTGATTCAAGAAAATATGAAGGAAGTCAAATTTCACAGTAGAACAAGGATGAAAGACCATGCAGAACTAATCCAAATCCTAACAAATTTCGTCTATCTTGAGTCAAATAGAAAGACAAAGCTAACACAAGAAGAAAGAGTTCAAAAAAATGTTGAATTTTATATATTATAACTCAAAAAAGTCTACACACTTCGTTATAAGTCGGAAATTGATTTCTGAGACTAAATTGTAAACTAGATAAACTCATCTTTAACAGAAAATTTTGAAAAATGTATTGTAATCAGAATTAATATGTTCTTAGGCAATACATCTAGTAAAAATTTCATTTCTATGTACGTTGATTCAAGAAAATATGAAGGAAGTCAAATTTCATAATAGAAGAAGGTTGAAAGACCAAGCAGAACTAATCCAAATCTTGACAAATTTCATCTTTCTTGAACCAGATAGAAAGACAAAGCCAACACAAAAGCAAAGAGTTCATAAAAATGTTAAATTTTATATATGTTAACTGAAAAAAGTCTACACACTTCGTTATAAGTCGGAAGTTGATTTCTGAGACTAAATTGTAAACTAGATAAACTCATCTTTAACAGTAAAAGTTTGAAAAATGTATTGTAAAAACAATTAATATGTTCTAAGGCAATACGTCTAGTAAAAATTGCATTTCTATGTACGTTGATTCAAGAAAATATGAAGGAAGTCAAATTTCACGAAGAAGAAAGATGAAAGGCCATGCAGAACTAATCCAAATCCTAGCAAATTTCATCTATCTTGAATCAGATAGAAAGACAAAGCCAACATAAAAAGAAAGAGTTCATATAAATGTTGAATTTTATACACGTTAACTATCTGATTCAAGATAGATGAAATTTGTTAGGATTTGGATTAGTTCTGCACGGCCTTTCATCTTTCTTCTTCGTGAAATTTGACTTCCTTCATATTTTCTTGAATCAGCGTACATACAAATGCAATTTTTACTAGACGTATTGCCTTAGAACATATTAATTGTAATTACAATACATTTTTCAAACTTTTTCTGTTAAAGATGAGTTTATCAAGTTTACAATTTAGTCTCAGAAATCAACTTCTGACTTATAACGAAGTGTGTAGACTTTTTTCAGTTAACATATATAAAATTTAACATTTTTATGAGCTCTTTGCTTTTGTGTTGGTTTTGTCTTTCTATCTGGTTCAAGAAAGATGAAATTTGTCAGGATTTGGATTAGTTCTGCTTGGTCTTTCCACCTTCTTCTATTGTGAAATTTGACTTGCTTCATATTTTCTTGAATCAACGTACATAGTATGTACGTTGATTCAAGAAAATATGAAGGAAGTCAAATTTCACAATAGAAGAAGGTTGAAAGACCAAGCAGAACTAATCCAAATCCTGACAAATTTCATCTTTCTTGAACCAGATAGAAAGACAAAGCCAACACAAAAGCAAAGAGTTCATAAAAATGTTAAATTTTATATATGTTAACTGAAAAAAGTCTACACACTTCGTTATAAGTTGGAAGTTGATTTCTGAGAATAAATTGTAAACTAGATAAACTCATCTTTAACAGAAAAAGTTTAAAAAGTGTACTGTAATTACAATTAATATGTTCTAAGGCAATACGTCTAGTAAAAATTGCATTTCTATGTACGTTGATTCAAGAAAATATGAAGGAAGTCAAATTTCACAATAGAAGAAAGATGAAAGGCCATGCAGAACTAATCCAAATCCTAACAAATTTCATCTATCTTGAATCAAATAGAAAGACAAAGCCAACATAAAAAGAAAGAGTTCATAAAAGTGTTGAACTGGAAGTTTATTCGTGGTGCGTGTGCTATTCTTGATAAGGTACGTAGCAGATTTAAAATTCAACTTGCATCTAAATGTAGTGTGTGTCAGATTGAGGAGGAGTCTCTGCAACATATTCTTTGGAGCTGTAATTTTTTTTTTTTTGAAGGAGGCGGGGTTGTTATGGAAGAGGGTGGTGCATCCTTCATTGGCGGCTCAGAACTGGAAGTTTATTCGTGGTGCGTGTGCTACTCTTGATAAGGTACGTAGCAGATTTAAAATTCAACTTGCATCTAAATGTAGTGTGTGTCAGATTGAGGAGGAGTCTCTCCAACATATTCTTTGGAGCTGTAATTTTGCACGTCAAGCTTGGGAGTGGATTGAAGGTATTTTCAAAATTAAACCTAATTATGATATCATTACTTCTTACCAAAAGGCAAAAAACCATAGTGGTATTGTTAAGGATTTGTGGTTGGTAGTGAATTTGGTTGTGCGTTCAGAATTATGGTTCACTAGGAACAAAAAAGTGTATGAAAAGAAGAACCCTTGTTGGTCTTTATTTCAAAAACGTGTTTTTAGTTTTATGCAAGATTATTCAGTTCGTATGAAGAGTTATATGCATAATTCTATGGATGACTTGAGAATTCTGGAGTTTTTTAGGGTTCGGCATAGAAAGGTGAAGTTTACTGATCCCAAGGAGTGTTTTTGGTTTCCACCTAATGATAATGAATTGCTTTTGTGCACGGATGGCGCCTCAAGAGGTAATCCTGGGGTGGCGGGAGCTGGTGTTGTTGCCAGGAATGCACATTGTGAAGTGGTAGGTGCAATGTGTATTGGTTTGGGAGTTACTTCTAATTATTTGGCTGAATTGTATGGTATTATTGTGGGTATGGAGTGGGCAGTTCAGTGGGGATATGCTTGCATTGTTATTAGATCAGATTCTACAAGTGTGTTGAAAGCTTTGGAAGAAGATAACGTTCCTTGGTTTGCTAGGCAAAGATGGATGGAAGTTAAAGGTTTATATGGTTCAATTCGTTTTGAACATTCTTTTAGAGAGGCGAATTTTGCAGCTGATGCAATGGCAAAGCGTGGTTGTTTACTAGAGGACGGGGTTGGTTTTCACTTTGAAGGTCGACCAGTTTTTTTAAGTTCTATTGAGTTTCCAAATGTAATTTATTATCGTTTTAAATAGGTTTTAGGAGTTTTTTAGGGGTTTCTCTGATCCCTTTTCTCCTTCACCTATCTTGTAAATATCTTTTTTTTGCTAGGTCAAAATGGTTTATTATTGAATTTTATATACGTTAACTCAAAAAAGTCTACACATTTCGTTATAAGTCAGAAATTGATTTCTGAGACTAAATTGTAAACTAGATAAACTCATCTTTAACAGAAAAAGTTTGAAAATGTATTGTAATTACAATTAAAATGTTCTAAGGGAATATGTCTAGTAAAAATTGCAATTCTATGTACGCTGATTCAAGAAAATATGAAGGAGGTCAAATTTCACGAAGAAGAAAGATGAAAGGCCATACAGAACTAATCCAAATCCTAATAAATTACATCTATCTTGAATCAGATAGAAAGACAAAGCCAACACAAAAAGAAAGAGTTCATATAAATGTTGAATTTTATACATGTTAACTCAAAAAAGTCTACACATTTCATCATAAGTCGGAAATTGATTTCTGAGACTAAATTGTAAACTAGATACACTCATCTTTAGTAGAAAAAGTTTGAAAAATGTACTGTAATTACAATTAATATGTTCTAAGGCAATATGTCTAGTAAAAATTGCATTTCTATGTACGTTGATTCAAGAAAATATGAAGGAAGTCAAATTTCACAGTAGAACAAGGATGAAAGACCATGCAGAACTAATCCAAATCCTAACAAATTTCGTCTATCTTGAGTCAAATAGAAAGACAAAGCTAACACAAGAAGAAAGAGTTCAAAAAAATGTTGAATTTTATATATTATAACTCAAAAAAGTCTACACACTTCGTTATAAGTCGGAAATTGATTTCTGAGACTAAATTGTAAACTAGATAAACTCATCTTTAACAGAAAATTTTGAAAAATGTATTGTAATCAGAATTAATATGTTCTTAGGCAATACATCTAGTAAAAATTTCATTTCTATGTACGTTGATTCAAGAAAATATGAAGGAAGTCAAATTTCATAATAGAAGAAGGTTGAAAGACCAAGCAGAACTAATCCAAATCTTGACAAATTTCATCTTTCTTGAACCAGATAGAAAGACAAAGCCAACACAAAAGCAAAGAGTTCATAAAAATGTTAAATTTTATATATGTTAACTGAAAAAAGTCTACACACTTCGTTATAAGTCGGAAGTTGATTTCTGAGACTAAATTGTAAACTAGATAAACTCATCTTTAACAGTAAAAGTTTGAAAAATGTATTGTAAAAACAATTAATATGTTCTAAGGCAATACGTCTAGTAAAAATTGCATTTCTATGTACGTTGATTCAAGAAAATATGAAGGAAGTCAAATTTCACGAAGAAGAAAGATGAAAGGCCATGCAGAACTAATCCAAATCCTAGCAAATTTCATCTATCTTGAATCAGATAGAAAGACAAAGCCAACATAAAAAGAAAGAGTTCATATAAATGTTGAATTTTATACACGTTAACTATCTGATTCAAGATAGATGAAATTTGTTAGGATTTGGATTAGTTCTGCACGGCCTTTCATCTTTCTTCTTCGTGAAATTTGACTTCCTTCATATTTTCTTGAATCAGCGTACATACAAATGCAATTTTTACTAGACGTATTGCCTTAGAACATATTAATTGTAATTACAATACATTTTTCAAACTTTTTCTGTTAAAGATGAGTTTATCAAGTTTACAATTTAGTCTCAGAAATCAACTTCTGACTTATAACGAAGTGTGTAGACTTTTTTCAGTTAACATATATAAAATTTAACATTTTTATGAGCTCTTTGCTTTTGTGTTGGTTTTGTCTTTCTATCTGGTTCAAGAAAGATGAAATTTGTCAGGATTTGGATTAGTTCTGCTTGGTCTTTCCACCTTCTTCTATTGTGAAATTTGACTTGCTTCATATTTTCTTGAATCAACGTACATAGAAATGCAATTTTTACTAGATGTATTACCTAAGAACATATTAATTCTGATTACAATACATTTTTCAAACTTTTCTGTTAAAGATGAGTTTATCTAGTTTACAATTTAGTCTCAGAAATCAATTTCCGACTTATAACGAAGTGTGTAGACTATTTTGAGTTAACGTATATAAAATTCAACATATTTATGAACTCTTTATTTTTGTATTGGCTTTGTCTTTCTATCTGATTCAAGATAGATGAAATTTGTTAGGATTTGGATTAGTTCTGCATGGCCTTTCATCTTTCTTCTTCGTGAAATTTGACTTCCTTCATATTTTCTTGAATCAACGTACATAGAAATGCAATTTTTACTAGACGTATTGCCTTAGAACATATTAATTGTAATTATAATACATTTTTCAAACTTTTT
>NC_039358.1:107235365-107268961 GCF_003573695.1 Papaver somniferum
TCTATTGTGAAATTTTACTTCCTTCATATTTTCTTGAATCAACATACATAGAAATGCAATCTTTACTAGACGTATTGCCTTAGAACATATTGATTGTAATTAAAATATATTTTTCAAACTTTTTCTTTTAAAGATGAATTTATCTAGTTTACAATTTAGTCTCAGAAATCAATTTTTGACATATAACAAAGTGTGTAGACTTTTTTGAGTTAACATATATAAAATTCAATATTTTTATGAACTCTTTCTTCTTGTGTTAGCTTTGTCTTTCTATTTGATTCAAGATAGATGAAATTTGTTAGGATTTGGATTAGTTATGCATGGTCTTTCATCCTTGTTCTATTGTGAAATTTGACTTCCTTCATATTTTCTTGAATCAACGTACATAGAAATGCAATTTTTACTAGACATATTGCCTTAGAACATATACAATACATTTTTCAAACTTTTTCTGTTAAAGATGAGTTTATCTAGTTTACAATTTAGTCTCAGAACTAAATTTCCGACTTATAACGAAATGTGTAGACTTTTTTGAGTTAACGTATATAAAATTTAACATTTTTATGAACTCTTTGCTTTTGTGTTGGCTTTGTCTTTCTATCTGATTCAAGATAGATGTTATTTTTCAGGATTTGGATTAGTTCTGCTTGGTCTTTCAACCTTCTTCTATTGTGAAATTTGACTTCCTCCATATTTTCTTGAATCAACGTACAGAGAAATGCAATTTTTACTAGACGTATTGCCTTAGAACATATTAATTGTAATTACAATACATTTTTCAAACTTTTTTTTGTTAAAGATGAGTTTATCCAGTTTACAATTTAGTCTCAGAAATCAACTTCCGACTTATAACGAAGTGTGTAGACTTTTTTGAGTTAACGTATATAAAATTCAACATATTTTTGAAATATTTTTTCTTGTGTTAGCTTTGTCTTTCTATTTGATTCAAGATAGATGAAATTTGTTAGGATTTGGACTAGTTATTCGTGGTCTTTCATCCTTGTTCTATTGTGAAATATGACTTCCTTCATATTTTCTTGAATCAACGTACATAGAAATGAAATTTTTACTAGACATATTGCCTTAGAACATATTAATTGTAATTACAATACATTTTTCAAACTTTTTTTTATTAAAGATGAGTTTATCTAGTTTACAATTTAGTCTCAGAAATCAACTTCCGACTTATAACGAAGTGTTTAGACTTTTTTGAGTTAACATATATAAAATTCAATATTTTTATGAACTCTTTCTTCTTGTGTTAGCTTTGTCTTTCTATTTGATTCAAGATAGATGAAATTTGTTAGGATTTGGATTAGTTCTGCATGGTCTTTCATCCTTGTTCTATTGTGAAATTTGACTTCCTTCATATTTTCTTGAATCAACGTACATAGAAATGCAATTTTTACTAGACATATTGCCTTAGAGCATATACAATAAATTTCATAAACTTTTTCTGTTAAAATGAGTTTATCTAGTTTACAATTTAGTCTCAGAAATCAATTTCCGACTTATAACGAATGTGTAGACTTTTTTGAGTTAACGTATATAAAATTCAACATTTATATGAACTCTTTCTTTTTCTGTTGGCTTCGTCTTTCATTTTGATTCAAGATAGATGAATTTTGTTAGGATTTGGATTCGTTCTGCATGGCCTTTCATCTTTCTTCTATTGAGAAATTTTATTTCTTTCATATTTTCTTGAATCAACGTACATAGATATGCAATTTTTACTAGACATATTGCCTTAGAACATATTAATTGTAATTACAATACATTTTTCAAACTTTTTCTAATAAAGATGAGTTTATCTAGTTTACAATTTAATCTCAGATATCAATTTCCGACTTATAACAAAATGTGTAGACTTTTTTGAGTTAACGTATATAAAATTCAACAGTTATATGAACTCTTTCTTTTTATGTTG
The DNA here is from genome assembly GCF_003573695.1 of Papaver somniferum. Classification (NCBI taxonomy): domain Eukaryota; kingdom Viridiplantae; phylum Streptophyta; class Magnoliopsida; order Ranunculales; family Papaveraceae; genus Papaver; species Papaver somniferum. The sequence goes on from NC_039358.1 coordinate 107,237,293, forward strand.
GCTTTGTCTTTCTATTTGACTCAAGATAGATGAAATTTGTTAGGATTTGGATTAGTTCTGCATGGCCTTTCATCTTTCTTCTATTGAGAAATTTGACTTCCTTCATATTTTCTTGAATCAACGTACATAGAAATGCAATTTTTACTAGATGGATTGCCTTAGAACATATTAATTGTAACTACAATACATTTTTCAAACTTTTTCTGTTAAAGATGAATTTATCTAGTTTACAATTTAGTCTCAGAAATCAATTTCCGACTTATAACGAAATGTGTAGACTTTTTTGAGTTAGCGTATATAAAATTCAACATTTTTATGAACTCTTTCTTTTTATGTTGGCTTTGTCTTTCTATTTGATTCAAGATAGATGAAATTTGCTAGGATTTGGATTAGTTCTTCATGGCCTTTCATCTTTCTTCTTCGTGAAATTTGACTTCCTTCATATTTTCTTGAATCAACGTGCATAGAAATGCAATTTTTACTAGACTTATTTCCTTAGAACATATTAATTGTAATTATAATACATTTTTCAAACTTTTGCTGTTAAAGATGAGTTTATCTAGTTTAATATTTAGTCTCAGAAATCAACTTCCGACTTATAACGAAGTGTGTAGACTTTTTTGAGTTAACATATATAAAATTCAATATTTTTATGAACTCTTTCTTCTTGTGTTAGATTTGTCTTTCTATTTGATTCAAGATATATGATTGGATTAGTTCTGCATGGTCTTTCATCCTTGTTCTATTGTGAAATTTGACTTCCTTCATATTTTCTTGAATCAACGTAATAGTACTGAGAGTTTTATAATGTTCTCATGTGTGTCTGAGTGTGTGAGAAATGACTCTCATTGGCTGAGTGTGAGCTGTCTACAGCCTGTCCTGTTCTAACATCTCTTGTCTTAGTCAGGACATGTATAAATGCAGGTCTGTCTTGCTTTTAGTGTGTAAGAAAGAAATCAGTTTTTTGTTTTTGATCAATTAGTGAAAGTACTATTGTGGTATCAGATGAAGCTTCCGCAATCGCCATTAATGGCATTCAACCTATCAACCAATTTTCAGATCTAATTTATTCAATTCAATCAAAACTTTAATCAACCATCTTACTTCAATTCAATCTTTCAATCTACTTTCATCACTTTTATACACAATTTTCTTGTTTGTTCTTTCAATGGCAGCATATGAATCAAGAATTTCTCAAGTTCCTCTTAATCAAATCTCATAAATTCTCAGTTACAAACTCAAGGATGACAATTTCTTCACCTGGAAATCACTTCTTCTACCACTTCTGCGTGGATACAGAGTCAATGGTTTTCTTGATGGATCTTTACCATGTCCACCTTATCTGCTTAATAATGGCGTGAATCCTGGTTATACAGCTTGGCATGATGATGATACTACTCTTGTACTCTGGATTCAGATGTCTATCTCTGAATCTGTAATTCCATATGTTATTGGAGCTGATTCTTCAAAAGATTTATGGGACAATATTGATTCTAGGTATGCAAGAAGCTCTTCTACACATTCAATTCAACTTCGTCTCAAACTTCAATCCACAAAACTTGGGTCAGGTACTGTTTCTACCTTCCTAAGTGAAATCAAGAAAATAACAGATGAATTGTTTGCTGCTGGTTCACAAATTCATGATGATGAATTGGTAGTTACTATACTCAATGGGTTAGGCCAAAATTATAGTTCTTTTTGTACATCTATTCGTATTCGCAATCCACCAATATCATCAAAGGAACTTCATAATCTGCTTCTTACTGAAGAAATAGTTGTTACAAATAAGCAAAATAACTTACTTACTGAGGCCAATTCAAAGGCGTTTGCTGCTACAAGACCTTTTGTTCAAAATTATAGAGGTAGTGGTAGAGGTTATCATTACTCTTCAAGACCTTCAGTTCCTTACTCTGGATACATCAGACCACCCCCATCTTTTTATCCAAGAGGTTATTCTCAATTTCAGATGCATTCTGCTTCTTCATCAACACCATCACCTCATTTCAATCCAAGACCTCACTATAGTTCAGCTCTTTCTTCTTCTGCTCCACCACCAATAACTGACAGGATTTGTCAGATCTGCAACAAAACTGGTCATCTTTCTTTGGAATGCAGACACGGATTGAATTTTTCCTATCAGAACAACTATACTCCTCACAATCTCAGTGCCATGCTTGCTACTGCCAATATCATGGGTGAAAATCCTTGGTATGCTGACTCTGGAGCAAATAGTCATATCACTAATGATGAATCTGAATTACCTGAAGCAACATCTTTTGAAGGGGCAGATGAGATTCATTTTTTTTTTTGCTAGGTCAAAATGGTTTATTAAAGCAAAAAAAAGTAATTACAAGAATTACAAAATGGGAGGCTCTAGGCCTCCCCACCCCCATAAACCAAAGGGGCAAAAAAAAAAGAAAACTCTAAAAAACTCCTAAACATTAAAAAATTAGCATAAAGAAGAGAACTAGTAAATTAAAAACGTTTTCGTCTTCCAACTCTAAAATTCTTCTTCTTGGGAATGAGATCATCAATTATTTTAGTCAAATCATAGGGCTCCTTGTATTCCTCTTCATAAACATCATACCCATAATCCTCTTCATTTTCCTCTGAAGCATAATTACCACCCGGAACAAGCTTAATAGGAGATTGAGCTTTCTTCTTAGTTGACATTCTATCCATTTTCTCCTGTTTATCCTTGAAATAATCTTTTCTAAAAGCTGGATCTCTAATGAATTTAGCATGCACTTCATCAATCTTAATAGTACTTGCCTCCTCTAGTTCCTCCATAGACAAAATATTACCCATATCAAAAACATTTTCTTCCAACCCTGCTTGAATATCCTTGTTATGCTCACGGCTTGGACTTTTCTCATTAGACTTTGAATTAATAGTCATGATCTTGTCAGCTTGCTTGGCCACTTTTCTAGCTTGCTTCCTGGCTAGAATATCTGCATCAACTTCACCCCAATCTTTCGAACCCAGACTATTATCTGAATCACTAGAATCATCTTGTTCCTCCTCCACCCAAACCTCACTAGAATCATTAGCAAGGCCTAACTCAGATTCTAGAGCACCATACTTGTTATTCACCACTAAATCTTTTTGAGAAAGCTCATTCACAAAAGGAGTTTCAAAAAATTTAAATTTAAAAGGAGTACCTTTGTTTGGGGAACTCTTACTCTTTACTGTTTTCCAATCATCTTCTTTTGTATCAGACTCCTTGGAAACTCCCGTATTTTGCTTGATAGAAACTGAATTATGCACGGTTTTGTTTTCCAATGAAGAATTTGAATTGGCCACGGACACAGTTTGAACCAAAACAGCGTTATTAGCTCCCAAACTGGATTTTGTGTTGGATACAGACTTATCCATGTTCGTATTTTGCTTGGACATCCCAGAAGTTTGCTTGGTCACGGGCAGGATTTTCTAAATTCTTCTTGGTCACGGACTGTATAGTATTCACGGAAGAATCCAAATTGTGCTTGGACACGGAAACTTGCTGAGTTCCCAAATTTTGTACGTTCTCTTGATAGGTATTTGATTTATGCACAGACTTTTGAGTTGCATTCAAGCCCTGAGAATTAGCTTGCTTGGACACGGAAGTTCCCAAATTTTGCACGGACTGAGAATTGTTTTTCTCTGGCGGAACATCTGCATGAACTGAATTGTCACGTGCAGCAAGATCTTTTCTGGCTGCAATTTTGTTTTTACATTTTATCAATTTCATCTGTGCTTCACGATACTCAGTGAAAGCTTTGTCGAGCTGGTCCTCCAACTGACTATCTTCAACGTTTTCTTGAACTGGATCAATGTTTTGTATAGACATAGTTGATGCGACATCTATCAAATTTTCCTTCCCGGACTGAACATTATCTCTTGCAACAACAATATCTTCACTGACTTTATTTGCATGCTCTTCATGGGAATTTTTCCGCACTTCCTTCCAAACAAATTTGGCTGTTTTATCCACTTTACCATCTTTGATACTCTCACTAGAAGATTTCTTTTCAGCAGTAGAACCTCCTAATATTTTACGAGCAGCAAGGCAATTTTCAAATTTATGGCCCATAAACTTGCAGTGAGTACAATACTTGATGCTCTCTAAATCCTGAATTTCAATATACTGCCAGAACTCCTTTCCATTTGCTTTCAAGCGAATTCTTTTAGGAATCAACTTAGCAAAGTCAATATCAATCAAAACAGCAGCATAGTTTCCAACATCATGATCCAAAGTCTTTTGATCAATAACAATCGGTTTCCTAATAATTTTAGCAATGGAAATAAGAATTTTCTTTGTCCATAACTCAATGTATAAACCAGGGAAACTTACCCAAACTGATGCTCGTGTAGTATGTCGTCTTTCCGGATCAAAGTTTGGGTAAAAATTGAAAACCCTAAGTTGTTGATTTTGAATCACCCAAGTTTCACCATGCCATACACGTTCCTTGTCTTCCGCTGAAGTTAATTTTATAATGAAAAATCCCTTTGTCATTGGAACTAGCTTGCATCTACCAGCACCAAAACCCCATTGTTCTTCCAAGATTTTTTGAACATCAGCAAGTTTTAAACCCTTAAAGTTCAATCTCCCAATGAGACTGAACTGAAAAACATCACGTCCCTCTTGAGTAAGATCAGTAGGCAAATCCAACGCTGGTTCGTCAAGATATGTTGATGCCTCAGGAAGAGATAATAAATCTGAATCTTTTAACATATATGGTTTTTTACCCTTAACCAAATCAGCAAAAGATACCTTATTGTTCCCATGATTATTCACGTTTGAATCAGGGTTTTCCCCCATCCTAAATCACCAAAGATGATCTAGAATGAAGGAAAAACGTTGATGAAAACCCTAAAAAAAAATTCGCCAATTTTTGGAGAGAAAAATTCGCATGAGAGAGAAAAAAAATATATCAAGTTTTGTTTGCAGATGAGATTCAAGCTGCTAATGGAGAAGGTATGCCAATTACTCATATTGGTCATGTGTCTAAAACAGCTTCCTCTCATTCTATAAGTCCTTTATCCGAAAGTGATTGTCTATGGACTGAGTCGAGACAATACAACGAATCGGTTAACACTTTGTGTGATCGTCTATGGATACGAGATCGAGACAATACGACAACAAGATAACTTGCGTGATTGACTATGGATACAAGATCGAGACAATACAACTACGAAGTATCATTACTTGATAATAGGATCAGACTTAACCAAACACTATAGGATTGCTATCAAGTAATTAGGAATTAACGTTTGTGTATTTTACTTCTAATTATAATAAATCAACTATAATTACGGAAATAGAAAAGTAAAAGACACATCAAGATTTTGTTAACGAGGAAACCGCAAATGTAGAAAAACCCCGGGACCTTGTCCAGAATTGAATACTCTCATAATTAAGCTGTTGTACAAAATCTAAACCAACTTCGTATAGTTGAGACCAAGCAACTAAACCTATATAGTTCACCTAGTTCCCTCAGTATCCATGCGCCTCCAACTTGCAATAAGTCACGCACTTGGAAAAATTCCTTTGGTTCATATTCCAAATAGTAAAGGAACAACAAATATGTTCGGTAACAACTCTTTTCAAACAACGTGATATGAGTTTGACAAAAGGCTCTTCCGTTTAACCAATAAACTCCTTTGTCGGGTTCTAGATCAATCTATTCAACAACTACCAAAGTAATTGTTTAGATTATGCAATCAATACTATGAATCACAAAGAAATGTATTGATGCCGATCTACGCAACTAATCAGTCCAATCTATCAAAAGATAAACCGATTATAGTTGGATCCCCAGCCGATCAAGTTTTGTGCACACCAAAGATTATGAACTCAAATAAGAAATCTTCTTTGTCTTCAAATCTTCTTTGATCTTCAATAAACACCTGCACACAAATAACTTGAATCTATTGTGATCAATCACATACAGAACGAAGTCTGTTAACGATGCATTATCACAAGACGTCTTTAGACCTACAAACAGTCTAAAGATCCTCGTCAATACTTCGATCTAGTTCGAGTGAATCTTATATCAGAATAGAAGATTCTCAAGCATAAAAAAAACTAGGTGCAATCAAAGTTCAACAACCGTTATTCAATCAAATCAATCAAAAACTAATAATAAACTGCAATTATCTAGTTTCCCACCAACGGTACTCGTAGAGCTTCTCAATCCCAAAGAAGTCTTTAAAACGAGCGGTCGTAAGAGATTTCTCCTAATCAGGGTACTTTCCTCTCCGAATAGACGGCTCCACGAGTAACAACACAACTAGGTAGTTTTGCTGGCTCCGAGGATTAGTTTGATCGAAATGCAAACTCCAATATTTATAGACCAAGGAAGTTTGGACACCAAGGAATTTCCAAAACCGAATATTCTCAAAGATATGCAATAAATCCAAAACCGGTTTTCATAATTCCTGGAAATGCTCTGTCAAAATATTGACTGAAATCTCAGTAGAAAATATCCAATTAGTAAATGCACATTACCAATTTTTATTTTCTAAAGATATGCATTTAATTGCTGGAAATTAAAAGCATATAAAATTAAAAACCTTAATTAAAAGATTCTCAATTTATTTCGATCTGGGATTCTCCTTTAGTTATTAAGGAATATCTTTGAACAATAATAGATAAGAATTTTTGCACATGTTCAAAGTATGTCGACATATTTACTTTGTAAATTCTTTTTCATATTTACAATCTTGAAACCGGTTTTCCACACTTCCAAACGAGCTTAGAATTGGTTCATCTGATTTCCAAGAACTATGTGATTGATCAAAACATTCAATCACCATTCATGGGTTTAACGGTTCTACCAAACACAAAGTTCGGTTCTACCTCCAAGTGGCTACTAGGATCGGTTACACTAGTTTCCATAAAATAGATAACTAAGTACCAAGATCGGTTACCACTTTCTCATGGTATTACTTGCGATCGGTTTCACAAGTTATAGGATCGGTTACACCAATTACTAAAACTTTTTAACCTACTACAAGGATCGATTACACATCTTATGATTAGTCCCACCAAGTACTAGGATCGGTTACCCAATGACTAGGAATCGTCATACCCAATTACAAATATCGATCATACCATCTCAGGTGATTACTTAAGATTGGTTTCACTAATGAAAGTCATGCCGATACATAAGTCAGGCATTGTGAATAGTTTTATCAAGATACATAAACAAGTTATGAGCGGTTATACTAAACACATGTATTGGTAATCCAAATATTTTCAATGAATAACAATACCAATAAGCCTAGCGATTTGCCTTTCGATTCACAGAACAAGTTTATGAATTGTATTTCCTTTAAAGGAATGTAAAACATTGTTTCCTAGGATGAAATCTTCACCCATACCCATACATAATCACAATAGTATTCATACGATTATGTTGATGTCTTATATACGAAGTTCAAAAGATAGGCATTATACTTCGTATTATAATTACTTAATACTATATCTAACTAGAGTGTAATCATTCACGGCTTCGCAGTTATGTTTTCAATAGAGCACGACTTGAAATATACGTTAGGAATGAAACAGTTCAAGTCACAATATTACTAACCTCAAGAGGAAGGATAATGTCGTCGATGTAGTTCTTTACTTCTTCGCATTCTTCAAGTCTTCGAGTAATACTTGTAAGTCTCATATCCTAATAACTTTCTAGTAACCTATACAAAGTTGACTCTAGTAAATAATCAAGCGACTCTTTAAATGAGTTTTGGTTCACTAAAATATGACAACCAAACTTGACATACCAACGCTTGGTGGGTTCAACCGAGCAATGCTCTAGCACTTCATAAATCTTGACAATGTGATTTTTTCCTCTAATTCCTTGTTGCTTGAAACTTCATTATGGATATTCCTTCTTTCCAACAAAACTAAAAACAAACCAAAATATGATACAACACATTTTTCTTGTCTCTTTTTTTTTCCTTTTTTTATTGAGACAAGAAAAATAAAACAAATACAAAATGAAAACAAAACAAAACAAAACAATCAAACTAATAATGAACCTAACAAAATTTTCTCTTGTCTCTTTTTTTTCTTTTTTTTTTGACAAGGGACCTAGCATAATGATGACCATGTCCCAAGTTTTTTTTTTTTAGACAAGAGAAAATAAAACAAATACAAATAAAGATTTTTTTTTGCAAGTACAAAGGCCATGGTGTAAGTACTTACCGCTTCATTCTTCACAACTTGTATGTATTGATAACATAAACTTCTTGAACTCTCATCTTGTTAATCTTCGCTCTTGTACATAAGTCTTCAACATGTAGAAATTCTGCTCCTTGTTTTGTTGCTTTACTTGAATCTAAAATCTGCTCATATTCTGTACCATTGTATGTAAACCTTGAACGTCTTCAACTTTCCTTCGAATTTGTGATGCTCCTATTATTGATGATGATGGTGTTTCTATGGACCTGTTGGTGTAGAGAGAGATAAAGTGGATGGTGCTAACTGCTAACAAGATTACAAGTGGTATGTAAGTTAGCAATTCAACGTCACCATCATGATAGATAAAATAGCACTCAAGAGATCAAAGTAGTACTTCTATTGGTGGGAGGTTGGGTAGCTCACCATTCCACCCAAAATTAACATACGGTGATACACACTATAAAAGCACAAATTTAGACACGTACAAAGAATTGAAGGTCGGTGCCTCACATGATGTAACAATAGGTAGTCTCCACTATATGGGATCACAACTCTAATACCGAATTCAGTCTGCACCTTATTTGCCACTGGCATGGTGAAATCCAACTTTAACTCTCAAACAAGCAAGAAAACCGATCACGTTCTTTGGCACCTTTAAGTTCAGTCACTCTTGTGAGAATTTCGATGTAATCTTAGCGACATGTATACTATGTGACTCTAAACTATCTACAAGTTTGAGTTTTTCATGTAAATATGTACAAAAAAAAACGAGAAATCTATATGCAAAATACACCCGCACACTTAAACTTCACATTGTCCTCAATGTGTAAAACAGAAAATTCTAAATTCTCACGTAACAGCAGATAAAACGCAAAAAATGGTAAGGAATTTGGAAAAACACCATTTCACAAAAGTTTCTCCTACGTCTTTTCTACAAAGTGTCAAATGGGCACAATGTTCCGATAAACGGTCTGACAGTTATGGCTCTGGAGTGAACTACGTGCAGTCTGAATTTTCTGACGAAAAGGTATTCGTCATAATCTTCTTCTAAAATAGATTCCGGACTCAATGAAATTAAACATGGGGATGCAAATATGATATGAAAACAATAAAAAAAAAAGAAAAAAAAAAGGGTTTAAGATACAAAACCTATGGGTTGCCTCCCATTTAGCGCTTGGTTTAAAGTCATCAGCCCGACTTGGCATTCTCCTTACTACTCCTCCAGAGAGAGTAAATCTTCAAACTCAAGGGAGTCTACATCCACCTTGTCACGTAGAATCTCCCATAATTCCTTGTGTTTTTCCTCATCACCCAAGTAGGGATACTTAAAGTGGTAAGGAGGCTTAGGTTCTAATTTGAGTGCTCCCACGTTTATCAAACACCTTATGAATTGACGAATCAACAACGTTAATAGAGAAAACAAAGTGGACATCACTTGGATACCGCATTGCTTCAAAAATATTAAAGCGTATAAGTTCTTTATCAAACTCCATAGTAAGTGTCCCACTATCAGCATCAATCTTCATCATTGCATTCTTCATAAATGGTCTCCTAAGAAGTAAGGAAGTAGACGAACAATTGTCTTCGTTATGCATATCCACAACAAAGAAATCAACCGGAAAGATCAGTTCATTCACTTGCACCAACACGTCTTCCACGAGTCCCTTAGGATATATGTTAGACTTATTAGCTAATTGAATGATAATCCTTGTCTCCTTTAAAGGTCCCAAGTTCAAAGAATCATAAACATCGGCTGACATAATGCTTACGGAAGCTCCCAAATCAAGTAAAGCACACTCAAACCTCTTGGTACCAATAGTAATTGACATGGTGAAACCCCCAGGATCTTTGAACTTTGCAGGCATCTTCTTTAGTAACATAGCAGAAGCACTTTGTCCCACCTGAGTGATTTCATTAGGAATCAACCTCTCCTTCTTTGTACACAAATCCCTCAGGACCTTGGCATACCTGGATACCAATCTGATGCCTTCAATAAATGGGATGTTGATTTGCAGCTTGCGGAGAATATCCAGAATCTCATTATCTTGAATTTGCTTCTTAGACTTCGCAAAACGACTAGGAAAAGGATGCGGTGTAGTAAAAGTAGGACCCGTGTCCTTATGTTGGGTTGGCTTTTCCTTTGGAACGGTTTCCACCTCTACTTCCTCTTCCAAGTCGCGACTAACCTTTTCTTGTTGTTTTGGCTCTTCTGTTTGCTTACACTCCTTAAAAGCACTGCATTAACATTCTCTCTTGGATTCACAAAAGTTTGTGATGGCAACTTTTTCGAAGTCTGTGCTTTTAGTTGATTCATATCTGTAGCCAAATGCCCCATCTGTTTTTGCAAGTCTTTTATAGCCATATCATTTTTCTGCAGAATTACATCTTGACGTTGAGCATTTGCATCTTGCTTTTGCATCATCATTTTCATCATCTCCTCCATACTTGAGCTATGACTCTATTGTTGAGGTTGAGGCTGTAGTTGTAGTTGTAATTGTGGTTGTTGGAAACCACTATGTTGCCCATAAGGACTCGGAGCTGCAGCTTGCTGGTTTGCATAGCTGAAATTCGGGTGATATTTCCAACCTGGATTACATGTATTAGAGTAGGGATCATACCTTGGCCTCTGATTAGGAAATAAAGCAATAACCTAATCCTCCTCTTGGTATGGTGGAGCTACTACAGAAGCTATACGATGAATTTATTTCTCAATAGTACTCAACCGGTGCTTTGTATATGGAGACTCTCCCATCTCGCTAACTCTTATGACATTAGAGTTGTTTATGGTGTAGAATTGTTGAGCATTGGCGGCCATACACTCAATCAAACTGGTTGCCTGCGAGAGTGTCTTCTCAGTAAGTGTACCCCCTGTGGCTGTATCAATCAAGTTCCCCTGTTCTCAAAGTAATCCTTCATAGAAATACTGGATGATGATTGTTGGGGATATATTATGGTGTCGGCAGCTTGCCAACAACCTCTTATATCTCTCCCAATATTTATATAGAGACTCCCCAGACATCTGTAGAATGCCATTAATCTCTTTTCGAACGGATGCCGCTTTGGAGGCAGGAAAATACTTCTATAGAAATATCTTCTTCTTCATTTCAGTCCATGTTGTAATACTCCCTGGGGGAAGATAATACACCATTCTTCTGCTAAGTCTGTCAATGAGAACGGAAAGGCTTGTAGCATAGCCATATCCATGTCTATGGTTGCATGCCTCAAACTTGTCATTGTGTACTGGAACTGCTGAAGGTGTCGATTTGGATTTTCACCTGGATGTCCCTTGAACTTTTGCAGATGATGAAGTAGATTCGACTTCAGCTCCACTATGTCTTATGCTTCGCACCTCCCTGCAATAACCCAAAGTATTCCTTAGAATCATGACAGTTATCATTATGTTAGTTGATTTGTTCCAACTGGTAGCCAAGTTAAGTTTTGCAGTTCCGGAATCTGGGCACTGCCAATTGTTTGTTTGAATTGGTGCCGAGAACAATTATGGACTATGTCTTATGCTTTGCTGAGATTGCACATTCTCCAACCAGAACTGTTTAGCTCTAACAAAAGTATGTCGAGGGTTCAGGCTAAGTCCTCTGACCAAAAATGCCAAACCACTGCCGTACAAAAAGCACTTCATGGTCCCAAGTCACTATACCAGCCAACAGGGTCCGAGCTCCAACCAGTGATCCATTGCTGCAAAGACAAGTTAGGAATACCAAGAGCAAATGGATTTGCAGAAAAAGCAACCCAGACACTTCTAGCAAATGGGCATTCCATAAGAATATGTTTTAGAGTTTCATTGGGTTGAGTACAAAAAGGGCATATGTTTGGCATATCAACATACTTGGAAAGTTTATCAGCTACAGGTTCCATGTTATGCATGCATTTGAAGATGAATAATGCTACTTTTGGTGTTGTGTCCATACTCCATATTTTCTCCCAAGGAGAATTGGTAATAGTATCAAAAATTTTAATGGTATGATAAAGAGAGGTTGTTGTAAATTTTCCATTTGGTTTCAACTTCCACTTGACTGTATCAGTTTTGTTAAGGCGAAAATGAATGCGACGGATGGTTTGGACAGTGCTAGGTTCAAACAAAGCATTGAGAGTATCTAAATTCCATATCTGATTTTCTACATCTATCAGGTGACTCACCAGATAAATGTTATCTGACAGCTAAGAATTCCTAAATTCTAAAAGTTCCAGGGAACCACCGGTCCTCCTTTATATTGAGAGATTGGCCATTGCCTATTTCCCATATGCAGTGAAGTTTAATAACCTCAAGCCCCTGAAGTATGCAAGATCAGATCCACAGACTTGTGGTACTGACATTTGGGTCGAGTGGATGTCAACAGTTACTATAGTGACTAGATTTCAGTGTTTTACCCAGATTGTATCCGGGTTATCTAAAAGATTCCAGGCAAGTCTTCATAGTTTTGCTAGGTTGTTTGCTTCTAAGTCCCTAAAGCCTAAATCTCCTAGGGATATTGGAATGCTGAGGTCAGGCCAAGCTTTTAAAAAGCAGCATATTTTACCATCCTTCTTCCCCGACCAGGAATTTCTTTGTAGGGAAACGAGTTGGTTGGTAATGTTTTTTGGAATCTTATAACATCCCATTTGGTAAATGGGCAAAGATTCAAGATAGTCTTAACTATCAAGTTCTAGCAGCTTGGCTGAGATATCCCCCTCCAATTCTGTAATCTTCTTTTTAAATCGAGCTATCATTGAATAAAAAGTTTTGATTTTGGAACCTCCTATTAAAAGAAGCGTACCTAAATAGCTATCAGTAATATTAATTTTCTGGACTTTAAAATTTTTCATTATCATTTTGCCAAATTTATTAGAGAACCTATTGCTAAAGAAAATTCATCATTTGACCAGTTGCTAAGCTAAATGTGTTAATGATGTTAAGAACATTTTGAGCATCACTAAGAGAAGTTTTAGAAAAATGATGCAGTCGTCGACATAGAGTAGATGGGCGATGGGATACTGTTTTGGGCTACTTTAATTCCTTGGATTTGTCCTTCTACTTGTTTATGCCTTAGGAGCCTTGTTAGCCCTTCCATACATAGGAGAAAGAGGTAAGGAGATAAAGGATTTCCGTGCCTAATTCCCCTCGTGGGTTTAAATAATTTTCCGGATGAGCCGCTACAAAGAACAACGATGGATGGAGTGTTGATGCATTGGTGGATCAGCAAGCACCAAGACTCGCTAAAACCAAGTTTCTGCATCAGTTCCATCAGGTACTCCCAACTGACCCTATCAAAAGCTTTGCTCATGTCAAGCTTTATTCCCATCAGACCACTTTTACCTTTGTATTTTTTTCATTTTAAAGACAAGTTCTTGGACCAGAATTATGTTATCTATGATTTTCCGATTCTGCATAAATACAGATTGGAAAGGGGAAATTATTCTTAAAAGAATTGATTTGAGTCTGTTAGCTAACATTTTGGATATCATTTTGTAGGTTGTGTTACACACACTGATTGGTCGAAAGTCAGCTAGGGAGGAAAGATTAGAAGTTGAGTTTAAGTGTTTAACAAATGTATTTACCTTGGTGGTTAACAAATGTATTTACCACAGTGGCATTTTAAGGTAAATATCGTTAACTTGAAGGGTAAAATAAAAAAACTGCATAAATTTAGTTTCACTATCTCCCAAACCCCCTCATCATTTATTTGATTTTCTTTTTTGTGTGTTGTTGTGACCAAAATTTTTATTCTCTTTTCCTGGTTTCATAAAACCACTTATTTCCTTTTACACCTGGTTTCACAACTAGTTTAATCTGCAAATTAAGGTGTTTTTAATCCTGGTGAAGAACGAACTAGGTTGTGAAGATCGGTATGTCTTTTGATCTAACAAGATTTGTGATCACAGTCACCTAAAAAGGGGAAGAAATTGGGAGTTTTGTTTGTCTTGTGTGTTTCAGAGTGTGTTTTTTGTTCAGTTGATATGGTTGTTTCCAAGTGAAGAAATTAGATTAATTGTTGATAAGATTGTAAATAAATAGAAAGGTAGTAGAGATGACAGGAACAAGATTACCAACATGGAAAGAGAGAGAAAATAATAAAAGAAGAGAAAGAAGAAGAAGAGCAATAGCAGCAAAGATCTATGCAGGTTTAAGAATGTATGGAAATTATAAATTACCAAAACACTGTGATAACAATGAGGTCTTAAAAGCCCTTTGTGATGAAGCTGGTTGGACTGTTGAAGAAGATGGTACTACCTACAGAAAGGTATTATCATTTCAGTCTCTGCGTTTAATCATTTTAGTATTCTGTTATGAATAGATAATTGACCCCTGTGTTCTATTGATTCTGATCATGACTGATTGTTACCACTACTCAATTCAATCACCAATTGCTCATCAAATTCATCTGTCTAGCTAGTTATTCAATTTATACCCAGAAATTATCTTTTTAAAATCCAGATTTTCCTCAAAATTGTTACTGTATTGATGCGTGATTTTGTTTTCTGTGAATCGTGAAATTAATTCTTGAGCTGCCAAACCGGAGTTCCTCGTGGCTCTGAAAATTTGTCCATACAAGTTTAACAGTGATCTTACTAACGTGCGCCTTAATTGTTGGAGAGATGTTGTTAACGGAGTTATAGTTGTCCGTTCTTGTTCAGAAGAACGGAAGTGGTTGATGCTAACTTACGCTTCTTCTTCTACTACTTGTTGAATCCATGGCCTCGTATATAGTTGGTTGGTCTGAACAAGAAGAAACTGCAGCTTTTTCTTTAAATTTGTTGTTTTACTGATTTCAGATAGTTTTTAGTACTTGTTTACATACCAGCGCACGTTAGTTTCCTTCGCTGTGTGTTTCTTGACTTTACTCTCTGACAGCCATTATAAGATTCTGTCTCTGTTTTCTATGCGAAACAGGATGATGACGCAGCCTCTCTGCAACACTTCTCTGAAAATCAGATTCAATATGACAACTCTAACCTTGTTTCTTTACCTCTAGTATCAAAAAATATTCAGATAAACTTATAGGGTATTTTTGTCAGTTTTAAGATTTACAGTCTCTTTCTCTCTCTATATATATATATGGAGTTTCGTTATGGACTAGCCGATTACCTACCGTCTCTTCTGTCTCTCTTTATTTGCTTACTACAGTTTTCTTCTTTTTGAGTTCAGTTTTTTTCCTTCCCTATTCTTATGCTTACCCAAAAGATTCCTCATTTCATTGCGGCCATTTCCCTAGTTTAAAAGTTATTTATTTGATTATCTAAAATACCTTTAAAAAAATAGTTTATTGGATCATAAATTGAGGGTATTCTGGTCTGGATGGAATTTATGCATATGGGTCTTCTTTTATTTCATTTTTGTATTGAGCTAAGGCTAAGGCTAGGTTCTGAGAAAGTAATAGTTTGAGCTGTTTAATAATAATTAGGATTAAAATAATGGAGAAAAAAAGTAGATCTCAAATCCATAGAGCCCCACTTTAAATATTTTTGTGTTATTTTGAAGAACCAAGCTAAGAAGAGTGTGTTGAGAATCCTTCGGATTGATTGGTTGTCGTGCAAAGAAACCATAGTTGACATTGTGTCTCCCTTCTTTCATCTTTGTTGAATTTGTGGAGTTCTCTTTTTATTTTTTCACTTACTCATACCCAATAAAGCCAAAGTGAAAAGTTAAACAATGTGCCAACTGCTGATGTGTTTTAGTAAAATTACAGTGTTATCCTTAAGTTTATGTTAGTGGCTCTGGAAGAGGTCTCAAGCTTTGTTTGTAGTATTGCTGGATTCTGGATTAATAGCCCCATTTTGTAATGAGTCGTAGAATTGCTAAGTACATCTGCGTTTATTATGTAATCATGTCTTACCATTTTGACTCCATTTAGAACCGAAATACGGTAAATATGCAAGTGTGGTGCACAGTGAAGTGTTTGCTTTGCCCTATTTGGTGTCCGCGCAGCATATCTGATTTCTTTTGTTCAGTGTGTTAATAATCATGGGAACCGCAGAATACATCATCATGTAATCTCTCTTTGAACTATTTAGTGGAAGTTGCAAGTGTTTTGCTTTCAAGAGGTTAATACCGTATATAAGCTGAAATTTTAAGCATTTCGATACGTTGTAGGTAGCCTGTAAGTGATAACAATTGCTTGATTGTAATTATATGTGGAATGCTCACTTTAACTTACATCAATATGAAGCTAGTCCAGATTTGGTGTATCTCTCATTTCTGTAGTGACACTGTTTTCTACGTTTTGGTCCATAGTTTCAACCCTCTTTGGGTATCTGCGCTTTAAAATGTTTCAAGACTTCACCTTCATAGAAGTCGAATAGAGATCAAACCAATTAGGTATTTTGTTTTGGAAATATGAATGTAAAACAAATGTGGTCAGAGCTGTTATATATAGGTTTTTTAATACTGCAGTACTTCAACTTATATGCAACTTCCTTTGTGTATTCCCAGGGATGCAAGCCTGCAGAGCGCATGGACATTATGGGCGGTTCTGCTTCCGCTAGCCCATGCTCGTCTTACCAGCCAAGCCCTTGTGCATCATATAACCCTAGCCCTGCTTCATCCTCGTTTCCTGCTAGCCCAGCGTCATCTTCTTATGCTTTCCATGCTAATAATGCTAACAATGGTGATGGCAATTCCCTCATTCCATGGCTCAAAAACCTGTCCTCTGGATCTTCTTCCGCTTCCTCGTCTAAATTATCACACCATCTCTACATCCACAGTGGTTCCATCAGTGCTCCTGTCACCCCTCCGTTAAGCTCACCTACTTGTCGAACCCCTCGACTAAAAACTAACTGGGCTGATTCCAACACTGTCCCAGCTTGGGGTGATAACAATTACTTCTTGCCTAATTCAACCCCACCAAGCCCGGGCCGTCAGATTCTTCCAGAGCCTGGATGGCTTACAGGAATCCGACTTCCTACAGTTGGACCTGCATCTCCCACGTTCAGCCTTGTCTCTTCGAACCCATTTGGATTCAAGGAAGAGGTTTTGGCAGGAGGTGGCTCACGTATGTGGACACCGGGACAGAGTGGAACTTGCTCTCCAGCTATTGCTGCTGCCTCTGATAACAATGCTGATATCCCAATGGCCGATGGGTATGCAGATGAGTTTGCATTTGGAAGCAACACATCAGGACTAGTTAAACCGTGGGAGGGAGAGAGGATTCACGACCATGATGAGTGTGGAGGAGATGATCTCGAGCTTACTCTTGGAACCACACGAACAAGGTATAGTGACAGCACTAGTCAAGTACTGCTTTTGGTTATTCATTTGCCTTTTACTTACTCTTGTACTCATGATTGGTTATGCTTAGTGTTTTGCAGGTAGACAGAGATAGAGAAGGGAAGAAAGAAAGAAAGTGAAAGGAAGAAAAGAGAGGAATTAGGACGCTCTGTCTTTATTTAGATGATTCCAGCTGCTTCTTTAGGAACATGCAACAAATCGAAGACTCGATCGTTTTTGGAAAAATGATATAGTTTGAATTTGTGGTGTTTAGTTCTAACGAAGTTCCATCTGCATATCCCAGTA
This sequence comes from Papaver somniferum, assembly GCF_003573695.1. Classification (NCBI taxonomy): domain Eukaryota; kingdom Viridiplantae; phylum Streptophyta; class Magnoliopsida; order Ranunculales; family Papaveraceae; genus Papaver; species Papaver somniferum. The sequence goes on from NC_039358.1 coordinate 107,254,965, forward strand.
GGAACTAGGAAGTGAGGAAATATAGGGAGCAGCTATTAAAATATTTATTCTCCAATTGTTCTTTTTTCTTTTGCAATTTCAAGTCATATATAGTTTCATTATGATGGTTAGTTTTGAACATTATCATATTACCCATTTTCGTTCTCTTTTTAGCTCAATTTATTTATTCAAAATCACTTTATTCATTGGTATCTCTTATTTGAATTCATCATTTTGAGAGGCAACACATACTCAATTAGGATCTTGAAGTAAGAGGAATGGTTTTATTGTGCTTAGATGGATCCATGGTGGGAGTCATGAATGTGGTTTTCTACTTTAAAATTCCAGTTTATGTCTTGGTTTTTCAGGCAGAATAAGTAAGGTGCAAACTGAGCATGTCTGGATCAACAGAATCCAATGCTATAGTTCATGGGTCCTGGTCCCACACCTCTCAATGAAAGTGAGACCAAGTCAATCTCCACTAGATAGTGTGTAGAACGTACAACCTTGAACACTTACTGGGCAAGGGTGTTTATATATATGCGTACGGCCATGCCGGAGGGCTCCGATCTGGAATGCTTCAAAATGGCGTAAAATATTACATCTCATGTTGTTGGGTTTGTAACACTCGGATGAAAATAGTGAGATTTTTTTTTCATAATGTACCAGTCCTTGAAGGTGAGTGACAAAGTTTATGGTTTTTTCTAAGGATGAATCAGCAACATTTTCACAAAAAACTATTAGTTCCTACATGTGATGATCTTCATGTGACACTTGACATCATCATCCTCGAAATTAACTTCGTCAACATGTACTCCAGTGATCACTACCATCCAAGTAAATAACGCACCTGTTTTACATTACTTGTTCCAATGTGAAACAATAATGAAGCACTCATTCTCATCCTACCCGGTAATTAAGATAGAACAGATCCCCATTGCATAACAGTCCTCAACTGCTAGCTTTTATGAAAGCTGGATCAGACTCCCACGAGATAAACACAATCACTACACTACACTAAGAAAGGGAAAAAGAGAAGGGGAAAAAGAGCCAAACATTTTACCCGAGAAATCAATGATGCAATAAAAAATGTTGGGAGGTATTACAGAGTTAATTTATTCACAGATCATTCTATTTACACAATCAAATAGGTCTCTAGTCTGTACATTTAGTTCTTAAAATCTTCCATCCTGTACGATAAACATGTTCGCACTAACATAGGCAGACCGAGCCTTTACCAGATGCTGAACAGAGTTTCCAGAACCCTACCTAAAGCCTCATTACCCATCAAGCTTCTGAAATAGATCAGAAAGCGTGTCATAGAGCATGGAAGCTGCAGGTGGGCGAGGCAATGAACCGAGAAGAATATCCGATGCAGAAATGGAGGAACTACCATAGAACCGAGAGTTCTCAAGCGCACGAGTAGTCACAATACTCCCTTTGAGAGAACACCCCACAAAAGCACCTGCAACAATAAAACAATGGTTGGTCAGACTAAAAGACAGAAGAATTATTTAGCACTCTCAGGCATTTTCTTACAAGTGTTGCTCAGCAGTTGCATGTATAACACCCACGTCTTAATATAAAAATCTCATGACAGTTAAACAAGGTGAGCTCACTTGTAGCTTGTGTTAGCCCCTAGAAGCAGAGGGTGGATCACTTAGTGAAGTTATCTGTTGTCACTCTCATTTTCTCTTCACGAACCCACTCTATGTTAACTAACAAAGAGGCTCCAAAAGCTCAGAATTGTTTTCCCCTTAGATATGAGCTGGTTTAACCAATGTTGTAACCGGCGGTACAGCTGCAAAAAGGTAGGTTCATGCCTAAAATAAGGGTATGATTGCACCTGTCTCTAAACCTTAATAACATTCCATTCCCAGTTTGTCAACTCTCATTGCAAATAAACCTAATCCATGCCATAAAACCATAAACTTCCTGTAACTACCAAATCCATCGATTAGTACAAAAGATCTTAGTCCATATATAACAACGTTTTAAAACTTCTAATTTGGTTTTCCCTCTTCGAATCAACAATACCTGTTACCTCGTCTGTATGCCTACGTTAAATACACTGGTACTGGAGTTATTTTGGTACCATCAGGACTTTTCACATTTCAATTTATTAATCATCAATAATTCCAACTACACGTGAAAGACTTGCCTTTACTGCAGCTGTAAGTATAGCAAGCAGCATAACCACCATCACCAGCACGTAAACCGGCTTCAGCTTCCCGTCCAACAATGCCAGCAGCCGCACTGAAACCAGCTCCAACTGAGAAATGCATATTTCCACTAAATGTCTTAACAGCGTCACTGTTTCTTAAGACAATTATGAAGTCAGTCAACTCCCCACCAGCCTAAACACAAAGGAGGACTCGATGAGAAATGGCAACTATGAAAACTTATTAAATCCTTTAAATGTAGAGATAGCAAGAGAAGCCTAAGGAGCGAGGAAAACATTAAATAACAAGAATCATCATGTGATTTGAATTACAGTTGAAACACTTCATTAAAGATTGGAAAATATCAGAATTGTGCTTTCAAAGGGAATTACTGGAGAGCGGATTAAGACAGACTGCTAGTCAGAACAAAGATCCGGAAAAGCTACATGCTCACTGACTTATGCATGATGAAGATTTACATTAGCTTACCTGAACTCCCCATCCAACACCAAAAGATGATATAGCAGAAGGTGGCGACCACGAACCATCTTCTCTGCGAGCAATCACAAGGCCTGTTCCAATGTTGTATGTAACCATCACTCCCACTTTCACAACGGAAATTATTGCAAGACCTTTTGCCTGACGTAAAATCGCACGAGGAATTGACCTTTCAGGTTTAAGCAAACCTACCTGAGAAAATCCTTCCACGTCAGTTGCCGCTATTTATTGATTTTTAAGTGTACGAAATATGACAAAATTCAAATCCATAGAAGCTCACTTTTCAGCAAGTCCCAGTCTGACCAACACAAGTAAAGACAACGGGCAAGTTGTCATGGGCGTAAGGCGCCGCGTGGCGTCCGGTGTAAAATCCCGAGCCGCAGCGAGGCGCGGCGAAGCCAGGCGTAGAACAATAATTTCCACATAGGTTTATGTTCTTGACACAACTGATAATTAACTTAGGATTTTCTATATTAGCTTACACATCTAAATGAAAAAGATTTGCAAAAAAACTGGAAAGATTTTTTTTCCTTCACTAAAATAATTAACAAAAACAGCTAAGAATGATCTGTTTCTTAACATAATTAACTTAAGGTTTTAAAATATTAATGTATGACTTGAATAGATATTAGTACTTACATTTATGAATCATACAAAACCTTGATTGGTAGCCTAGCAACAAGCTGGGCACCAACCCCCTTTTGAATAGCAACGCCTAATCTATAAAAAAGAAACTTACCTACACCACTACTGACATCATTACTAGCAAGACAATTCTTCAATCTCTTAAAAGATTTTCAAAAGATTTTGGCAATATGTTTTTTCCTTTTTTGGCATAAAATACCACTTTTGGCGCCCAACAAACTCGCACCTTGGCCTGAGCGCCTAGAAAGGCGACGCCTGGGCGCCACTTTTTAAAGTGGCATCTCCTAACCCATTGCGTGGCGCCCAAGTTCAAAATAAGGCCACTTTGGCGCCTAGGCAACGCCCATGCATCCCAACATAGCGTCAACAAGGGCTTATTAACTATCTTACTACATTACTGTGTACATATCAGTGTGCTCTCTAGATTTGAGATATTTTTGTTGCATCTTCTAAATTCTATTTTAGCCTAGCAGATATTGCCTCACCAAAATCAAATAATCTTTTACTAACTTTGATCTCCCTATATAAAAAAAGGACATCTCCCTATAATTTCTGTTGAATAACAACAGCTTAGACATTTCAACTCTGAATTTGTTACCATATCAATTAAGAAAAAAGCATTAGTTCAGCTAGGCAATCAAACTTGACAAGCAAAATGTTACCTTGCTATAACCAAGGATCGTGTTAGAAGCCTTGTAGATTTCATCCTCCATTGACTGACACCATGGGAAGTTTACCCATGACCGCAAAGTACTGAGGTCTGTTACGTCATGAGTCGGAAACTGCGATGCTCGACTTACTTGGTCCATTAAGTACGACTGCACAGATTCGAGACGTACACAGCAAACATCGCAGACTCGTTCTGGATCCTCTGTCCGAAATTTTACCGGCAACAGACTCCTCCCTTTAGAACATTCACCGCAAAATATCCCTCCACAAAACCTACAATGATGCCTCGAACACATAAGAGCATGGAATCTCACACTACACAACATACATGAGGGACTAGAACTGTCAGGCAGCCATTTCGGTGGCACGGCTTCAAGGATTTCCTGTATTTTGCCAAAATCTGCTTGGGTAAGTGTTTCAGCCATCTCCTTCCAAGCCTGCTCAAGAATATGTCCTGATAGCCATGAAATGGTGCATCCGTGAATATCGCCAGAAGCAAGAGCTTTAACCTTCCCTTGCACCACGAGCAACATTTCAAGTACCACATCCCACATGGTTAACTCCTTATCTTCCCCCACACACTGACTCCAACCCATGTCCCCTTCAGGGATGTATCCACCAACAGTACCATAACATTCATGCCCACTTTCCATCATGGGTGGAACTGATACAGGTATCCAGGCTCCAGTTTCTTCGTAGTGAGGTGGTTCATAGCAAAAGTATCTACCTTGTTTCTTAGGTTCAGAATCTGAGCTTATCTTATTGCAATTATCTTTCCCAAGGTCTATATCTATGGTAGCATCAGAAGTTTCCGGCTCATTCATTCTGCGGTCATCAGTTCCAACTACAGATGTAGAAGTAAGCTCTTCACTGTGCTCATTGCTTACCTCAGAAACCTAAAACCAAATCAGACCCATGAATTCTAACTTCAGATGATTAAATATGCAATTGAGTAACATCAGAATTCCTAAAAACCTTTCATCGTTATCATTCAGAAATCGGAATGCAACACTAACGAATGAAACAAAGTTAATACTACCCTATAAAATGACAAAGTAAATGACCAAGACCCACTGATAAACTCTACAACTACTAATTAAGCAGCATAATACAGTTTCACTGATACCAATCAATTGAAGAAGAATAAAAATCCTTACAGGCGAAATCTCAAAACTATTTCCATCAACAATAACCTAATTAACAACGGAATAGCCCAAATAAGTATTCTTCTCAATTACGGAAGAAAGCAAAGCAAACATGAGAAAAAATTTACAATTGAAACCTAAAAAAGAGAAGAAATTACCTGCTGAGATATAGGGTTTCGAGTAACTTGAGATATACAGGAAGAGGAATTATTAAAAGAAACCCTAGAAGAGGGAGAGGAAGATGAAGAAGATTCGGATTCATCATCAAGATGGGGTATACTAGGATATATAGATTTGTTTTCCACCATATTGATTTGAAATTTTGAGTTCCAATAACAAAATTCGATCAGAAAACCCAAAAAAAAAAAAAAATCAGCTGAGAAAAATTCACAATGAAGCAGTTTTAGGGCTCTTTTATTTTATACCTTCTGCTCCTTGCAATAATAATCAGCAAATGATGCGTACGGAAGAGAGATGTTTGCCTGTTTGGTACAGTATTTACTCCTCTAAGAGCATCCACAGTGGGCGAGTATAACCAAAAATTTGGGATGAGATCGTGACGCAGTGGGAAGGAGTAAAGATCAAATCCCAGCCAAAGATCAAATTCCAGACCATATTTGGTCGCGACCAAATACCAAATCCTAATATAGTCGGGCATAAATTTAAAGTACGCTTGTTGTTGGGCGTAAATTTAAAATACGCGCGTTAACGGGCGGAGATTTAAATTACGCCCGATGAAAATTCAAATTAAAAAAAAAAAAAAAATGAGGCGTAAACTTAAAGTACGCCTGTTGACAGGCGTAAATTTAAAGTACGCCTGGTGATTGATTGGGCGGACATTTGAGATACGCCCGATGAAATTTTTTTGGGGCGGAGATTTAAATTACGCGCGACCAAATTTTAATCGGGACCGTTACGTGACAACACGGACTAAACCCAAAATTTGATCTTTTTTTTTATCTTTGATCTTTGATTTTGATCGCACCACTGCAGTTGCTCTAAGAGCGTCCACAATGGTGCGAGTATAACTAAAGACCAAAGACTAAAAAAAAGACCAAATTTGGGTTTAGTCCGTCCTGTGGCGTAGCGGGTGACGAGTAAATTTGGTCGCGCGTTGATATAAAGTCCGCTTCATCGTCCAGCGTAGATAAAGATTACGCCTGGCATGGGACGTTGATAAAGATAACGCCTGGTATGGGGCGTTGATAAAGATAACGCCTGGTATGGGGCGTGAACTATAGCAACGCCTGTGTGGGACGGAGATTATACGTTCGCCCGGGTTCAAAAAAAAAAAAAAAAAAAAAATGGGGCGTTGATAAAGACAACGCCCAAACAAATTTCCTAAAGTTTTAAAACTTTAGGCGTTGACTATATAAACGCCTCTCTTCAGGCGTTAAGAATATAAACGCATGTTGCCCGCGTTAACTTTACGTATGCCCGACGGGGCGTACATTTAACCAACGCCCCATCCAGGCGTACATTTTACCAACGCCTGTTCGTTGGGCGTTAACTATACGAGTGCCTGATGAGTGGCGTAGACTATATCAACGTCCGTGGTGTAGGCGGAGATTATATAAACGCCTGACTATATTTTGGTTTGGTCTTGGTCGTCGACCAAATTTGGTCTGGTTTTTACTCTTTGATCAAATTTTGATCGATAGTCCATCCCACTGCGCCAGCCCACTAGACCAAATATTTGGGTTTACTCGTCCATTGCAGTTGCTCTAAGAGCGTTCACAGTGGGAGAGTAAACCCAAATATTTGATCTTTTGAACAGACGTAGTGGAACGTACTATCGATCAAATTTTGATCAACGACTAAAACCCAGAGTATATTTGGTCTGGGACCAAGACTAAACCCAGATATAGTCGAGCGTTGATATACTTCACGCCTCACCACCAGGCGGACATATAGTGCACGTCCCACATCAGGCGTTGTTATAGTCTACGCCCCACACCAGGCGTTGTTATAGTTTACGCTCCACATGGGGCGTACGTAAAGTCTACGCCCCATTTTTTTTTTTAATTATTTTGTATGGGGCGGGCATTATACCCCCGCCCCATTCTTTGTTTTGAAAATCAATTTAGTGGGGGCTTTATACCTCCGCCCCACTTCTTTCATTTTTTTTTTTTAGTGCACGTCCCAATCAGGCGTTGGTATAGTCTACGCCCCACACCAGGCGAACGTATAATGTACGTCTGACCAAATTTAGTCTTTCAACCGTAGCGTCACACACCATACTAAACCCAAAATTTGATCTTTTTTTCCCTCTTTGGTCTTTGGTTATACTCGCACCACTGCAGTTGCTGTTACACCAAAAAAAAACAATCAAATTTGAGTTTAGTTCGTGGTGTTACACTAGGATGGAAGAGTAAATTTGGTCAGGATCACATATAATGTTCGCCCCATCACAAGGATCACATATAATGTCCGCCCCATTTGGTCAGGATCACATATAATGTCCGCCCCATCACAAGGATCATTTTATACGTTCGCCTCATCACAGGATCACTTTATACTTTCGCCCCATCACAGGATCATTTTATACGTTCGCTCGACTATATTTGGGTTTGGTCTTGGTCCCAGACCAAATATAGTCTGAGATTTGGTTTTGGTCCAGGTTTTACTCGATAGTCTGTCCCGCTGTCGTTTCTTGACCAAATATATAGGTTTGATCGTCCATTGTGGATGCTCTAAAAAAAATGTTAACCGAGTGCCTAACACCGGTAAAAGTGGGATCAAAATAGCAGGCACCCCTTAGGCATATTCCAATACACATGTCAAACATCATGATTTATCATTTTTTGCATTTATTATCTATAATACAAAACAGAAGAGGTTTTTGAGGGTTCGACGGCTAGATAATATTTTGAAGACAAACGAAAGACAAATAATGGTCAGGATTCAACCAGAAAGAGTGTTATTACTCACATCTCTCCAAGTCTATGTCGGTGCTTGCACTTCTTAATTGTATCCCTGGAGTTATTTTCATTATTCAATGAGAAAGCCATTTTTCTTTTTCTTAGCAATCAATTAGATCGTACCCCATATCTTGACTTAGCAAAAAAAAAACCATATCATAGGTTACACACGGATAAACCTATTAAAGCAAAACCTCACACGGGCGTTATAATGGGAGCTTTTAAAACTCACGTCGTGGTAATAAATATTCTTCGCAATAGCTATCGACGTTTTCCCCCTTGAAACTCTCGGACTTCAATCGTTTCTACTCCTTTACAGCTCAGACTTAGCCGTTACAAATTCATTGAAGCATAATTGAAAACTTTTAAATCACAAATCATCGTCTTGCATTCGATCGGAAGATCGACTCCAAAACCTTGAAAATCAGATTCGCTATCTTTTACTTGTCTGCAGCCATGGTTTCATAGACAAAAGACGCCTTATTTTTTGGTAAGTTGTATATATCTAATTGAGTCCATTTTAATTCCCTCTATGTTTATGGGTTTCTCAATGTGATGCTAGGTAAGTTTTTTGAACTTTTTCTATCCATCTGCAAAAATGAAACAGAGCTCAAGAAATTCTTGGCGGCTTTTGAAAATTAATCTTTAAACTCTACTTATTCTAATATCTCTATGTCAATTTTCAAGTTCTTTTTGTTTTGGTGTAATTGAAGCTAGACTTGCACATGACATGTGCCTCTATGGATGGTCTCTATTTTTCAGCATTTGAAGTCTATATCTAGAAGATTTCCCATTATTCATTTGCTGCAAGGGATGCACATTGAACGTCTATTGGTCATTGATACCCTAGATTATATATTTCAGTTTTTAAAATTAAAGAATCACTCCACCAAATCCCTGTGAGATTGTCATTAATGCGACAGTAACAATTGGCAAAGACAAACTATGACATGAACATGTCTTCCCATGAAAGGATGTTAAGAAGTTGACGAAGCCGTCATCAATCACCATCATGGAATGATTAACTTAAAAAATCCAAGATACAACTACGAACTATACTATTTGGTATCAGACAAGTTTAGGAGTATATTAGTTGATGAATATGGGAAACAATCCAAACGAATCTTAAATTTTAATGAAGTACAGTAACGCAGGTGTTGTACATGAAGTGACAAAAAACTTTATTTGGTTTTCCATGGAACCGTTGGCAAGCCTCTGGCGTCAAGGTGCAATAGTGGGTTTCATTTTACGGTCCACCAGTAAGCAGTTGCACCAACAACAAGAACAACAAATCTGATCATTGAGTTGATGATTTACCAAACTCGGTGACCCGAAAACCTAGTTTTGGGGCTATGATTAATAACAGATGTAGATGGGGGAAAATGATTCGCTGGTTTTTAAGGAATTGAGGAGACGACCGTACGGAGGAGACTCCTCGAACCGAGCGAAATGTTAAACCTCACACAGATGCACCGCTGCAAAGGGGGTGCTTTAGATTCTAGAGATCAATCTGTAGTACTCCGGCCTAAATCAAGACAATGACCGTTCCAGAGTAAATTCGGTCACAAGAGAGGATGGGTTGATCTGTAGGAGGGAAGCTGAGAAATGTGTGAAATTAATGGTAATCAAAGATTGTGGGTGTGTGAATTCTGAATACGATAAGCTCTGAGTAATTGAAATTGCTCAATTGATGAGTTGATGATCTCGTGTTGTCGATGAGACGTGAGATTGATGATACTGTTGATGCCGATGATTCAATCATGATTCAGAGACTTATTTATATTGCTGGAATTTTAGACACCATGATTCCATGAAGTGTGACAGTTGATGGAATCGAGGAGTGGGGAAGTGGAGATCGTGTTTGAAACTAGTTACTCAACGTGTGGAGACTTGGTCGATTTTCCACCCACTACCTCGTGAATTCCTTCAACTGATTGCACGACTTGCTCAGATTCCATCGTGTATTTGAACACACGTGTCGTAGACCTCCAGACCAAAACCCTAAGTGATATCCCCCCAAAGTGACACGGTTTACGTCTCGCGGTATGTTAGTCAATTGATAACTTCGTGGTTTGATGGGACGATGAGTCCATGTAGTTGTTGAGTTAAACATGATGTTATGAAACTCACGAGTTAAACATGTCATGAGACAGAGGTATAGTTCTTACGATGAAGTGAGCAAGTATTGCTCATTCGATGGATCGTTGAATATTGATTGGTGAACCAATATTCCTTGGTTCGATCAAATATTTATCATCTGAGCAAGTGTTGCTCATGTGATGAATTGTTGAATATTTGATCGTCTGAGCATGTGTTGTTCATCTGATGGATTATTGGCAGCGTGACCAAAATATTAATTAAAGTACTGGTTGTTGAATCGAGCATAATTAATAAGATTAATAACCATGAGGTCGTCGTAAAATTATTAAGGTTGGAATCTGGAATGATGACCCTTGGATTCAGAAACCCTAATTTGATCAACTGATGATCAATTCATGGTTCGTCGGAATTTTTACCATGGGACGAAGGAGGAAGCGACTACATGGGATCGTGGATCAACCATGTAGTTTCCATATGCCCACGTGAGCAAAATACGAAGAACTCCTGAAGAGTTGACGATTTGTTGGTGGAAGAATGATTAAATGCTAGCTTAATCATTTATCCAAAATGCTCGTCTTAGGTGAGAAAACCTAATTAATTATGACGAGGCGAGGGACCGACCATGGAGTCATGAAACCGGCCCTGGGTTGTCACGTGACCGCCTGACGATCACTTCATGAAAATCCAAAGTGTTTGGAACAGTTTTGGACCTAATACAAGCAATTGTGCAAATTAGGTCAAAACTGTGAAAATTGATGAGACCGGCTTCCGTGAGCCAAAGAGCCAATCTTGGTCGGTCAAGATAGCGTGCTCGTGTCCCCAAGGCGTACGTGTCTCAGTCCTGAGAATTTTGATATTTTCTGGCGTGCAATCGAGCATCCATTAGAGAAAATATGCCAAAATTAGGGTTTCGACGAAACTGAGGAAAACACCATGAGATGATGAAAAATAATTATAAAATAAGGAATGAGGAGGCGTGGGACCGCCGTGGTCGGACGGTCATGACCACGGTCCCGTGGTGCCTTTTCCTTAATTTTATAATATTTTAATGTTTTTATGAAAAATTCATGATGATGAATTTTTGGAGTTTCCACGAATTGAAGGAGTTTTCATGAGTTCAAGGAAGCAAAAAATATTAAAATAATAAAAATAAGGGCGTGTGGGATCGTGGAAGGCATGGCCGGCCGGCTAGGGCCAGGTCCCACGAGTTTCCCTAATTTTATAATATTTTGATGATTTTATGAAAAATTCATGAATTCTGAGAAATTTGATGAATTTAGGGAGTTTCCATGAACTGAAGGAGTTTTCATGAGTTAAGGGAAGCAAAAAATATTAAAATAATAAAAACAAGGGCGTGTGGGACCGTGGAGGCATGGCCGGCCGGCTTGGGCCCGGTTCCACGAGTTTTCATAATTTTTTAATATTTTTTAGGTATTTTTGATGATTTGAGGGAATTTTTCCTAATTTGAGAGAAATACCATGAAATCAAGGAATTTGATGAATTCAAGGAAAACTAATAATAAAATAATAAAACAAAGGGGCGTGTGGGACCGGCTAGGGCATGGCCGGCCGTCCAAGGCCCGGTCCCACAAGTTTTCATAATTTTCTTATTATTATTTGATGATTTGTGCAAAAATACCATGAAATCAAGGAGTTTTTTCATGAAATTAGAGAAATAATAATAATAATAATAAATAATAAGGAACCGTGGATGTGGGGCCGGTTGGGACCAAGGCATGGCCGGTTGGCCAATGGTCACACCCCACACTCCTTTCCTTAGTTTTATATTATTTTTTATGGATTTATGGAAGTACCATGAAACCGAGGAGTTTCCTCGAGACGAAGGAGATTTGATAAAACGAGAGGATTTTCATCAAATCATGGAAAATAATAAAAATGCATTAAAAATATAAAACTGGCGTGGGATTGACCATGACACGGTCGGTCGGTCGTGTGTCCGTGCTTCCAGCATCCTGGTCAATATTTTTAATTATTTATTATTTTCTTCTCTATTTTGCATAGGTTCATTGTTTCGTTGTATTTTTGAAATACTCGTTCATGTGGTGACTGTTAGTGTATCATCGTTGAATACACCTTCACCATTTGAATCTTACTTAGAGGTAGCCCAGACGCCCGGTTGTTGATTATTTATTACTAATTGTGGAATTTAGTGGAGAATAATTCACAAAACTTAGTAATAAGATGTTTATTATTAATTCATAGGATCAGCCGAGGATTCGACTACGAATTCAGAATAATAAAGTGAGCATTACCATTCCATGGGATCGTAGATTCGACCATAGAATCAGAGTAATTAAGGTTTATCTATTACCATTTATGAGACCAGTTGTGGATTCAATCATGAAATCGGAGTAATAAGATAATATAGCTATTGCTATTCTATGAGATCAAGTCATGGATTCGATCATAGAATCAGAACAATTGTTATTGTCATTCCATGGGACTAGTCGTGGATTCGACCATGGAATAAGAGCGATTGCAATTAGGAATAATTAACTTTGTGGCTCTATACTAGCAGAGCAAGCTATCTAGGAGCATTAATTATCCTGATACGAGCTTGCCGGTAAGTCATATCCTTTATATAGTCAGGGTAAACTTGTTGTTTGTTCCTGAAGACGTCATCGCTCTATACTAGCAGAGCAAGCTGTCTAGGAGCCGTCCATCTTGTGATGCTATATAGAAATAATCACTGAAAGTATTCATTATTCATGAGATATGTCGTTGTCCAGTCGTGAGACTACATATCTACATGTACTCTGAGAGAAAGTACTCTCCGTTGAGAATTCGATGAGAGATGCGTGTCTCGATACTCACGTCTGATTGATGAATCAGAGCTTCGTATAATTATGAGTTTACGAATTTAGCCTTTGTCGAAAATCCACCATCTACATTAAGTCCCCTGATTACTGAGGATAGTTGTGTTCCTCAGTCAGCATTAAATGGTGATTTTCCATCCATAAATAATAATACCAGTAATTGAACTTAGTCGTAAGTTGAGATGTTACTGGATTTAGAGAGCATGAGCAAACCACGACTTGATGAAGGCTTCAATGTCATGATTGGAGCATCGTTTGATGAGCATAAATTGGTGTTGAACCACTGGTTTGGATGATGGGACCATGGTCGTTTAGGATTTGCGGGCCGAGCTCAATAAGGAAACCTTGTAAAATTAGGTTTTGGAAATACAAATTAGTATAAAAGGGAATTAATCCTTTTTTTTTTATTATTTTCCACGACCAGTAGCTCCCTTTACTTCATCACCTTCACATCGCCAGGGAAAGAAGCAGAAAAAATTCGTCGGAGCTCCTCCGTCCGACCGACGACCGTAGCCATCTTCGGCCAACTTCCGGCCGACGCCGACAGGTGCACGATTTTTTATTTTTTTTTGCTGATGTTATGATTTTCATGAATTGTTCATGCTTGAGTTTATATATACATGTGTGTGTATTAGTGTGAGTTTTATGAAAAAACCCTCGTTTTTGAAAACGTATGTTCGTTCGATCGTTAGTTTTGAAAACTAACTATAATCCCTGATTTAGGAGAGATTGTTTTTTAATATGAACCTAGGTCCAGTGATAAAACTTAGTGTATGAGCTTTCATGTGTGCCACGGTTTTATCGTAAAAGAAGTGAATTTTCATGAAATCGGAATAATCCTTCGTTTTAAAGACAAATAATGATGACACGAAGGAAAATATGTATGATGAACTTGTGTCCAGTGATAAAATTTTGCTTATGAGCTTTCATGTAAATACAAAACTTTATTATATGTATGAGATGTGAGCTTTCACAATATTTTTGAAATAAACCTTCGTTTTAAAGACAAATAACGACGATACGAAGGAATTTATATATAAA